>NW_026908168.1:0-50106 GCF_033978785.1 Entelurus aequoreus | reverse complement strand
GATCAGACACTTAGAAAAAAAAAAGAAAAAAAAAAAAAAAAAAATTGGATTTTTTCTAAGTACAAAATCAAGAGAGGCTAAAAATCACCTCTTTTTCCTTCTCTCGATCAGACACTTAGAAAAAAAACGGAAAAAAAAAAAAAAAAATTTGGATTTTTTCTAAGTACAAAATCGAGAGAGGCTAAAAATCACCTCTTTTTCCTTCTCTCGATCAGACACTTAGAAAAAAAACGGAAAAAAAAAAAAAAAAAAATTGGATTTTTTCTAAGTACAAAATCAAGAGAGGCTAAAAATCACCTCTTTTTCCTTCTCTCGATCAGACACTTAAAAAAAAAATGAAAAAAAAAAATAATAATTTTGGATTTTTTCTAAGTACAAAATCGAGAGAGGCTAAAAATCACCTCTTTTTCCTTCTCTCGATCAGACACTTAGAAAAAAAAAAGAAAAAAAAAAAAGAAAAATTTGATTTTTTCTAAGTACAAAATCAAGAGAGGCTAAAAATCACCTCTTTTTCCTTCTATCGATCAGACACTTAGAAAAAAAACGGAAAAAAAAAATAAAAAATTTGGATTTTTTCTAAGTACAAAATCGAGAGAGGCTAAAAATCACCTCTTTTTCCTTCTCTCGATCAGACACTTAGAAAAACAACTGAAAAAAAAAAATAAAATTTGGATTTTTTCTAAGTACAAAATCGAGAGAGGCTAAAAATCACCTCTTTTTCCTTCTCTCGATCAGACACTTAGAAAAAAAACTGAAAAAAAAAAAAAAAAAATTTGGATTTTTTCTAAGTACAAAATCGAGAGTGGCTAAAAATCACCTCTTTTTCCTTCTCTCGATCAGACACTTAGAAAAAAAACGGAAAAAAAAAAAAAAAAAATTTGGATTTTTTCTAAGTACAAAATCGAGAGTGGCTAAAAATCACCTCTTTTTCCTTCTCTCGATCAGACACTTAGAAAAAAAAATGAAAAAAAAAAAAAAAAATTGGATTTTTTATAAGTACAAAATCGAGAGAGGCTAAAAATCACCTCTTTTTCCTTCTCTCGATCAGACACTTAGAAAAAAAACGGAAAAAAAATTAAAAAAAATTGGATTTTTTCTAAGTACAAAATCGAGAGAGGCTAAAAATCACCTCTTTTTCCTTCTCTCGATCAGACACTTAGAAAAAAAACGGAAAAAAAAAAAAAAAAATTTGGATTTTTTCTAAGTACAAAATCGAGAGTGGCTAAAAATCACCTCTTTTTCCTTCTCTCGATCAGACACTTAGAAAAAAAAAAGAAAAAAAAAAAAAAAAATTGGATTTTTTCTAAGTACAAAATCAAGAGAGGCTAAAAATCACCTCTTTTTCCTTCTCTCGATCAGACACTTAGAAAAAAAACGGAAAAAAAAAAAAAAAAAATTGGATTTTTTCTTAGTACAAAATCGAGAGAGGCTAAAAATCACCTCTTTTTCCTTCTCTCGATCAGACACTTAGAAAAAAAACTGAAAAAAAAAAAAAATAATTTTGGATTTTTTCTAAGTACAAAATCGAGAGAGGCTAAAAATCACCTCTTTTTCCTTCTCTCGATCAGACACTTAGAAAAAAAACGGAAAAAAAAAAAAAAAAAATTTGGATTTTTTCTAAGTACAAAATCGAGAGTGGCTAAAAATCACCTCTTTTTCCTTCTCTCGATCAGACACTTAGAAAAAAAACGGAAAAAAAAAAAAAAAAAATTTGGATTTTTTCTAAGTACAAAATCGAGAGTGGCTAAAAATCACCTCTTTTTCCTTCTCTCGATCAGACACTTAGAAAAAAAACTGAAAAAAAAAAAAAAAAATTTGGATTTTTTCTAAGTACAAAATCGAGACAGGCTAAAAATCACCTCTTTTTCCTTCTCTCGATCAGACACTTAGAAAAAAAACGGAAAAAAAAAAAAAAAAAATTAGGATTTTTTATAAGTACAAAATCGAGAGTGGCTAAAAATCACCTCTTTTTCCTTCTCTCGATCAGACACCTAGAAAAAAAACGGAAAAAAAAAAAAAAAAAAATTTGGATTTTTTCTAAGTACAAAATCGAGAGTGGCTAAAAATCACCTCTTTTTCCTTCTCTCGATCAGACACTTAGAAAAAAAAATGAAAAAAAAAAAAAAAAATTGGATTTTTTCTAAGTACAAAATCAAGAGAGGCTAAAAATCACCTCTTTTTCCTTCTCTCGATCAGACACTTAAAAAAAAACGGGAAAAAAAAAAAAAAAAATTGGATTTTTTCTAAGTACAAAATCGAGAGTGGCTAAAAATCACCTCTTTTTCCTTCTCTCGATCAGAAACTTAGAAAAAAAAAAGAAAAAAAAAAAAAAAATTGGATTTTTTCTAAGTACAAAATCAAGAGAGGCTAAAAATCACCTCTTTTTCCTTCTCTCGATCAGACACTTAGAAAAAAAACGGAAAAAAAAAAAAAAAAAAATTTGGATTTTTTCTAAGTACAAAATCGAGAGAGGCTAAAAATCACCTCTTTTTCCTTCTCTCGATCAGACACTTAGAAAAAAAACGGAAAAAAAAAAAAAAAAATTGGATTTTTTTTAAGTACAAAATCGAGAGTGGCTAAAAATCACCTCTTTTTCCTTCTCTCGATCAGACACTTAGAAAAAAAAATGAAAAAAAAAAAAAAAAAATTTGGATTTTTTCTAAGTACAAAATCGAGAGAGGCTAAAAATCACCTCTTTTTCCTTCTCTCGATCAGACACTTAGAAAAACAACTGAAAAAAAAAAAAAAAAATTTGGATTTTTTCTAAGTACAAAATCGAGAGAGGCTAAAAATCACCTCTTTTTCCTTCTCTCGATCAGACACTTAGAAAAAAAACTGAAAAAAAAAAAAAAAAAAATTTGGATTTTTTCTAAGTACAAAATCGAGAGTGGCTAAAAATCACCTCTTTTTCCTTCTCTCGATCAGACACTTAGAAAAAAAACGGAAAAAAAAAAAAAAAAAAATTGGATTTTTTCGAAGTACAAAATCGAGAGTGGCTAAAAATCACCTCTTTTTCCTTCTCTCGATCAGACACTTAGAAAAAAAAACGGAAAAAAAAAAAAAAAAAATTTGGATTTTTTCTAAGTACAAAATCGAGAGTGGCTAAAAATCACCTCTTTTTCCTTCTCTCGATCAGACACTTAGAAAAAAAAATGAAAAAAAAAAAAAAAAATTGGATTTTTTATAAGTACAAAATCGAGAGAGGCTAAAAATCACCTCTTTTTCCTTCTCTCGATCAGACACTTAGAAAAAAAACGGAAAAAAAATAAAAAAAAATTGGATTTTTTCTAAGTACAAAATCGAGAGAGGCTAAAAATCACCTCTTTTTCCTTCTCTCGATCAGACACTTAGAAAAAAAACGGAAAAAAAAAAAAAAAAAATTTGGATTTTTTCTAAGTACAAAATCGAGAGTGGCTAAAAATCACCTCTTTTTCCTTCTCTCGATCAGACACTTAGAAAAAAAAATTAAAAAAAAAAAAAAAAAATTGGATTTTTTCTAAGTACAAAATCAAGAGAGGCTAAAAATCACCTCTTTTTCCTTCTCTCGATCAGACACTTAGAAAAAAAACGGAAAAAAAAAAAAAAAAAATTGGATTTTTTTCTAAGTACAAAATCGAGAGAGGCTAAAAATCACCTCTTTTTCCTTCTCTCGATCAGACACTTAGAAAAAAAACTGAAAAAAAAAAAAAATAATTTTGGATTTTTTCTAAGTACAAAATCGAGAGAGGCTAAAAATCACCTCTTTTTCCTTCTCTCGATCAAACACTTAGAAAAAAAACGGAAAAAAAAAAAAAAAAAATTTGGATTTTTTCTAAGTACAAAATCGAGAGTGGCTAAAAATCACCTCTTTTTCCTTCTCTCGATCAGACACTTAGAAAAAAAACGGAAAAAAAAAAAAAAAAAATTTGGATTTTTTCTAAGTACAAAATCGAGAGTGGCTAAAAATCACCTCTTTTTCCTTCTCTCGATCAGACACTTAGAAAAAAAACTGAAAAAAAAAAAAAAAAAATTTGGATTTTTTCTAAGTACAAAATCGAGACAGGCTAAAAATCACCTCTTTTTCCTTCTCTCGATCAGACACTTAGAAAAAAAACGGAAAAAAAAAAAAAAAAATTTGGATTTTTTCTAAGTACAAAATCGAGAGTGGCTAAAAATCACCTCTTTTTCCTTCTCTCGATCAGACACTTAGAAAAAAAACGGAAAAAAAAAAAAAAAAAAATTTGGATTTTTTCTAAGTACAAAATCGAGAGTGGCTAAAAATCACCTCTTTTTACTTCTCTCGATCAGACACTTAGAAAAAAAAATGAAAAAAAAAAAAAAAAATTGGATTTTTTCTAAGTACAAAATCAAGAGAGGCTAAAAATCACCTCTTTTTCCTTCTCTCGATCAGACACTTAAAAAAAAACGGGAAAAAAAAAAAAAAAAATTGGATTTTTTCTAAGTACAAAATCGAGAGTGGCTAAAAAATCACCTCTTTTTCCTTCTCTCGATCAGACACTTAGAAAAAAAAAGAAAAAAAAAAAAAAAAAATTGGATTTTTTCTAAGTACAAAATCAAGAGAGGCTAAAAATCACCTCTTTTTCCTTCTCTCGATCAGACACTTAGAAAAAAAACGGAAAAAAAAAAAAAAAAAATTGGGATTTTTTCTAAGTACAAAATCGAGAGTGGCTAAAAATCACCTCTTTTTCCTTCTCTCGATCAGACACTTAGAAAAAAAAATGAAAAAAAAAAAAAAAAAATGGATTTTTTTTAAGTACAAAATCGAGAGAGGCTAAAAATCACCTCTTTTTCCTTCTCTCGATCAGACACTTAGAAAAAAAACGGAAAAAAAAAAAAAAAAAATTTGGATTTTTTCTAAGTACAAAATCGAGAGAGGCTAAAAATCACCTCTTTTTCCTTCTCTCGATCAGACACTTAGAAAAAAAACGGAAAAAAAAAAAAAAAAAATTTGGATTTTTTCTAAGTACAAAATCGAGAGTGGCTAAAAATCACCTCTTTTTCCTTCTCTCGATCAGACACTTAGAAAAAAAAAAGAAAAAAAAAAAAAAAATTGGATTTTTTCTAAGTACAAAATCAAGAGAGGCTAAAAATCACCTCTTTTTCCTTCTCTCGATCAGACACTTAGAAAAAAAACGGAAAAAAAAAAAAAAAATTGGATTTTTTCTAAGTACAAAATCGAGAGTGGCTAAAAATCACCTCTTTTTCCTTCTCTCGATCAGACACTTAGAAAAAAAAAAGAAAAAAAAAAAAAAAAAAAGGATTTTTTTCTAGGTACAAAATCAAGAGAGGCTAAAAATCACCTCTTTTTCCTTCTCTCGATCAGACACTTAGAAAAAAAACGGAAAAAAAAAAAAAAAAATTTGGATTTTTTTCTAAGTACAAAATCGAGAGAGGCTAAAAATCACCTCTTTATCCTTCTCTCGATCAGACACTTAGAAAAAAAACGGAAAAAAAAAAAAAAAAAATTGGATTTTTTCTAAGTACAAAATCGAGAGAGGCTAAAAATCACCTCTTTTTCCTTCTCTCGATCAGACACTTAGAAAAAAAAAAGAAAAAAAAAAAAAAAAATTGGATTTTTTCTAAGTACAAAATCAAGAGAGGCTAAAAATCACCTCTTTTTCCTTCTATCGATCAGACACTTAGAAAAAAAACGGAAAAAAAAAAAAAAAAAATTGGATTTTTTCTAAGTACAAAATCGAGAGAGGCTAAAAATCACCTCGTTTTCCTTCTCTCGATCAGACACTTAGAAAAAAAACGGAAAAAAAAAAAAAAAAAATTTGGATTTTTTCTAAGTACAAAATCGAGAGTGGCTAAAAATCACCTCTTTTTCCTTCTCTCGATCAGACACTTAGAAAAAAAAAAGGAAAAAAAAAAAAAAATTGGATTTTTTCTAAGTACAAAATCAAGAGAGGCTAAAAATCACCTCTTTTTCCTTCTCTCGATCAGACACTTAGAAAAAAAACGGAAAAAAAAAAGAAAAAAAAATTGGATTTTTTCTAAGTACAAAATCGAGAGAGGCTAAAAATCACCTCTTTTTCCTTCTCTCGATCAGACACTTAGAAAAACAACTGAAAAAAAAAAAAAAAAAATTTGGATTTTTCTAAGTACAAAATCGAGAGAGGCTAAAAATCACCTCTTTTTCCTTCTCTCGATCAGACACTTAGAAAAAAAACTTAAAAAAAAAAAAAAAAAATTTGGATTTTTTCTAAGTACAAAATCGAGAGTGGCTAAAAATCACCTCTTTTTCCTTCTCTCGATCAGACACTTAGAAAAAAAAATGAAAAAAAAAAAAAAAAATTGGATTTTTTCTAAGTACAAAATCGAGAGAGGCTAAAAATCACCTCTTTTTCCTTCTCTCGATCAGACACTTAGAAAAAAAACGGAAAAAAAAAAAAAAAAAATTGGATTTTTTCTAAGTACAAAATCGAGAGAGGCTAAAAATCACCTCTTTTTCCTTCTCTCGATCAGACACTTAGAAAAAAAACGGAAAAAAAAAAAAAAAAAATTTGGATTTTTTCTAAGTACAAAATCGAGAGTGGCTAAAAATCACCTCTTTTTCCTTCTCTCGATCAGACACTTAGAAAAAAAAATGAAAAAAAAAAAAAAAAATTGGATTTTTTCTAAGTACAAAATCAAGAGAGGCTAAAAATCACCTCTTTTTCCTTCTCTCGATCAGACACTTAGAAAAAAAACGGAAAAAAAAAAAAAAAAAATTTGGATTTTTTCTAAGTACAAAATCGAGAGAGGCTAAAAATCACCTCTTTTTCCTTCTCTCGATCAGACACTTACAAAAAAAACTGAAAAAAAAAAATAATAATTTTGGATTTTTTCTAAGTACAAAATCGAGAGAGGCTAAAAATCACCTCTTTTTCCTTCTCTCGATCAGACACTTAGAAAAAAAACGGAAAAAAAAAAAAAAAAATTTGGATTTTTTCTAAGTACAAAATCGAGAGTGGCTAAAAATCACCTCTTTTTCCTTCTCTCGATCAGACACTTAGAAAAAAAACGGAAAAAAAAAATAAAAAAATTTGGATTTTTTCTAAGTACAAAATCGAGAGTGGCTAAAAATCACCTCTTTTTCCTTCTCTCGATCAGACACTCAGAAAAAAAACTGAAAAAAAAAAAAAAAAAATTTGGATTTTTTCTAAGTACAAAATCGAGACAGGCTAAAAATCACCTCTTTTTCCTTCTCTCGATCAGACACTTAGAAAAAAAACGGAAAAAAAAAAAAAAAAAATTTGGATTTTTTCTAAGTACAAAATCGAGAGTGGCTAAAAATCACCTCTTTTTCCTTCTCTCGATCAGACACTTAGAAAAAAAACGGAAAAAAAAAAAAAAAAAATTGGATTTTTTCTAAGTTCAAAATCGAGAGTGGCTAAAAATCACCTCTTTTTCCTTCTCTCGATCAGACACTTAGAAAAAAAAATGAAAAAATAAAAAATAAAATTTGGATTTTTTCTAAGTACAAAATCGAGAGAGGCTAAAAATCACCTCTTTTTCCTTCTCTCGATCAGACACTTAGAAAAAAAACGGAAAAAAAAAAAAAAAAAAAATTGGATTTTTTCTAAGTACAAAATCGAGAGTGGCTAAAAATCACCTCTTTTTCCTTCTCTCGATCAGACACTTAGAAAAAAAAAAGAAAAAAAAAAAAAAAAATTGGATTTTTTCTAAGTACAAAATCAAGAGAGGCTAAAAATCACCTCTTTTTCCTTCTCTCGATCAGACACTTAGAAAAAAAACGGAAAAAAAAAAAAAAAAAATTGGGATTTTTTCTAAGTACAAAATCGAGAGTGGCTAAAAATCACCTCTTTTTCCTTCTCTCGATCAGACACTTAGAAAAAAAAATGAAAAAAAAAAAAAAAAAATGGATTTTTTTTAAGTACAAAATCGAGAGAGGCTAAAAATCACCTCTTTTTCCTTCTCTCGATCAGACACTTAGAAAAAAAACGGAAAAAAAAAAAAAAAAATTTGGATTTTTTCTAAGTACAAAATCGAGAGAGGCTAAAAATCACCTCTTTTTCCTTCTCTCGATCAGACACTTAGAAAAAAAACGGAAAAAAAAAAAAAAAAAATTTGGATTTTTTCTAAGTACAAAATCGAGAGTGGCTAAAAATCACCTCTTTTTCCTTCTCTCGATCAGACACTTAGAAAAAAAAAAGAAAAAAAAAAAATAAATTGGATTTTTTCTAAGTACAAAATCAAGAGAGGCTAAAAATCACCTCTTTTTCCTTCTCTCGATCAGACACTTAGAAAAAAAACGGAAAAAAAAAAAAAAAATTGGATTTTTTCTAAGTACAAAATCGAGAGTGGCTAAAAATCACCTCTTTTTCCTTCTCTCGATCAGACACTTAGAAAAAAAAAAGAAAAAAAAAAAAAAAAAAAGGATTTTTTTCTAGGTACAAAATCAAGAGAGGCTAAAAATCACCTCTTTTTCCTTCTCTCGATCAGACACTTAGAAAAAAAACGGAAAAAAAAAAAAAAAAATTTGGATTTTTTTCTAAGTACAAAATCGAGAGAGGCTAAAAATCACCTCTTTATCCTTCTCTCGATCAGACACTTAGAAAAAAAACGGAAAAAAAAAAAAAAAAAATTGGATTTTTTCTAAGTACAAAATCGAGAGAGGCTAAAAATCACCTCTTTTTCCTTCTCTCGATCAGACACTTAGAAAAAAAAAAGAAAAAAAAAAAAAAAAATTGGATTTTTTCTAAGTACAAAATCAAGAGAGGCTAAAAATCACCTCTTTTTCCTTCTATCGATCAGACACTTAGAAAAAAAACGGAAAAAAAAAAAAAAAAATTGGATTTTTTCTAAGTACAAAATCGAGAGAGGCTAAAAATCACCTCGTTTTCCTTCTCTCGATCAGACACTTAGAAAAAAAACGGAAAAAAAAAAAAAAAAAATTTGGATTTTTTCTAAGTACAAAATCGAGAGTGGCTAAAAATCACCTCTTTTTCCTTCTCTCGATCAGACACTTAGAAAAAAAAAAGGAAAAAAAAAAAAAAAATTGGATTTTTTCTAAGTACAAAATCAAGAGAGGCTAAAAATCACCTCTTTTTCCTTCTCTCGATCAGACACTTAGAAAAAAAACGGAAAAAAAAAAAAAAAAAAATTGGATTTTTTCTAAGTACAAAATCGAGAGAGGCTAAAAATCACCTCTTTTTCCTTCTCTCGATCAGACACTTAGAAAAACAACTGAAAAAAAAAAAAAAAAAATTTGGATTTTTCTAAGTACAAAATCGAGAGAGGCTAAAAATCACCTCTTTTTCCTTCTCTCGATCAGACACTTAGAAAAAAAACTTAAAAAAAAAAAAAAAAAATTTGGATTTTTTCTAAGTACAAAATCGAGAGTGGCTAAAAATCACCTCTTTTTCCTTCTCTCGATCAGACACTTAGAAAAAAAAATGAAAAAAAAAAAAAAAATTGGATTTTTTCTAAGTACAAAATCGAGAGAGGCTAAAAATCACCTCTTTTTCCTTCTCTCGATCAGACACTTAGAAAAAAAACGGAAAAAAAAAAAAAAAAAATTGGATTTTTTCTAAGTACAAAATCGAGAGAGGCTAAAAATCACCTCTTTTTCCTTCTCTCGATCAGACACTTAGAAAAAAAACGGAAAAAAAAAAAAAAAAAATTTGGATTTTTTCTAAGTACAAAATCGAGAGTGGCTAAAAATCACCTCTTTTTCCTTCTCTCGATCAGACACTTAGAAAAAAAAATGAAAAAAAAAAAAAAAAATTGGATTTTTTCTAAGTACAAAATCAAGAGAGGCTAAAAATCACCTCTTTTTCCTTCTCTCGATCAGACACTTAGAAAAAAAACGGAAAAAAAAAAAAAAAAATTTGGATTTTTTCTAAGTACAAAATCGAGAGGGGCTAAAAATCACCTCTTTTTCCTTCTCTCGATCAGACACTTACAAAAAAAACTGAAAAAAAAAAATAATAATTTAGGATTTTTTCTAAGTACAAAATCGAGAGAGGCTAAAAATCACCTCTTTTTCCTTCTCTCGATCAGACACTTAGAAAAAAAACGGAAAAAAAAAAAAAAAAAATTGGATTTTTTCTAAGTACAAAATCGAGAGAGGCTAAAAATCACCTCTTTTTCCTTCTCTCGATCAGACACTTAGAAAAAAAACGGAAAAAAAAAAAAAAAAAATTTGGATTTTTTCTAAGTACAAAATCGAGAGTGGCTAAAAATCACCTCTTTTTCCTTCTCTCGATCAGACACTTAGAAAAAAAAATGAAAAAAAAAAAAAAAAAATTGGATTTTTTCTAAGTACAAAATCAAGAGAGGCTAAAAATCACCTCTTTTTCCTTCTCTCGATCAGACACTTAGAAAAAAAACGGAAAAAAAAAAAAAAAATTTGGATTTTTTCTAAGTACAAAATCGAGAGAGGCTAAAAATCACCTCTTTTTCCTTCTCTCGATCAGACACTTACAAAAAAAACTGAAAAAAAAAAATAATAATTTTGGATTTTTTCTAAGTACAAAATCGAGAGAGGCTAAAAATCACCTCTTTTTCCTTCTCTCGATCAGACACTTAGAAAAAAAACGGAAAAAAAAAAAAAAAATTTGGATTTTTTCTAAGTACAAAATCGAGAGTGGCTAAAAATCACCTCTTTTTCCTTCTCTCGATCAGACACTTAGAAAAAAAACGGGAAAAAAAAAAAAAAAAATTTGGATTTTTTCTAAGTACAAAATCGAGAGTGGCTAAAAATCACCTCTTTTTCCTTCTCTCGATCAGACACTCAGAAAAAAAACTGAAAAAAAAAAAAAAAAATTTTGGATTTTTTCTAAGTACAAAATCGAGACAGGCTAAAAATCACCTCTTTTTCCTTCTCTCGATCAGACACTTAGAAAAAAAACACGGAAAAAAAAAAAAAAAAAATTTGGATTTTTTCTAAGTACAAAATCGAGAGTGGCTAAAAATCACCTCTTTTTCCTTCTCTCGATCAGACACTTAGAAAAAAAACGGAAAAAAAAAAAAAAAAAAATTGGATTTTTTCTAAGTTCAAAATCGAGAGTGGCTAAAAATCACCTCTTTTTCCTTCTCTCGATCAGACACTTAGAAAAAAAAATGAAAAAATAAAAAATAAAATTTGGATTTTTTCTAAGTACAAAATCGAGAGAGGCTAAAAATCACCTCTTTTTCCTTCTCTCGATCAGACACTTAGAAAAAAAACGGAAAAAAAAAAAAAAAAAAAATTGGATTTTTTCTAAGTACAAAATCGAGAGTGGCTAAAAATCACCTCTTTTTCCTTCTCTCGATCAGACACTTAGAAAAAAAAAAGAAAAAAAAAAAAAAAAATTGGATTTTTTCTAAGTACAAAATCAAGAGAGGCTAAAAATCACCTCTTTTTCCTTCTCTCGATCAGACACTTAGAAAAAAAACGGAAAAAAAAAAAAAAAAAATTGGGATTTTTTCTAAGTACAAAATCGAGAGTGGCTAAAAATCACCTCTTTTTCCTTCTCTCGATCAGACACTTAGAAAAAAAAATGAAAAAAAAAAAAAAAAAATGGATTTTTTTTAAGTACAAAATCGAGAGAGGCTAAAAATCACCTCTTTTTCCTTCTCTCGATCAGACACTTAGAAAAAAAACGGAAAAAAAAAAAAAAAAATTTGGATTTTTTCTAAGTACAAAATCGAGAGAGGCTAAAAATCACCTCTTTTTCCTTCTCTCGATCAGACACTTAGAAAAAAAACGGAAAAAAAAAAGAAAAAAAAATTGGATTTTTTCTAAGTACAAAATCGAGAGAGGCTAAAAATCACCTCTTTTTCCTTCTCTCGATCAGACACTTAGAAAAACAACTGAAAAAAAAAAAAAAAAAATTTGGATTTTTCTAAGTACAAAATCGAGAGAGGCTAAAAATCACCTCTTTTTCCTTCTCTCGATCAGACACTTAGAAAAAAAACTTAAAAAAAAAAAAAAAAAATTTGGATTTTTTCTAAGTACAAAATCGAGAGTGGCTAAAAATCACCTCTTTTTCCTTCTCTCGATCAGACACTTAGAAAAAAAAATGAAAAAAAAAAAAAAAATTGGATTTTTTCTAAGTACAAAATCGAGAGAGGCTAAAAATCACCTCTTTTTCCTTCTCTCGATCAGACACTTAGAAAAAAAACGGAAAAAAAAAAAAAAAAAATTGGATTTTTTCTAAGTACAAAATCGAGAGAGGCTAAAAATCACCTCTTTTTCCTTCTCTCGATCAGACACTTAGAAAAAAAACGGAAAAAAAAAAAAAAAAAATTTGGATTTTTTCTAAGTACAAAATCGAGAGTGGCTAAAAATCACCTCTTTTTCCTTCTCTCGATCAGACACTTAGAAAAAAAAATGAAAAAAAAAAAAAAAAAATTGGATTTTTTCTAAGTACAAAATCAAGAGAGGCTAAAAATCACCTCTTTTTCCTTCTCTCGATCAGACACTTAGAAAAAAAACGGAAAAAAAAAAAAAAAAAATTTGGATTTTTTCTAAGTACAAAATCGAGAGAGGCTAAAAATCACCTCTTTTTCCTTCTCTCGATCAGACACTTACAAAAAAAACTGAAAAAAAAAAATAATAATTTTGGATTTTTTCTAAGTACAAAATCGAGAGAGGCTAAAAATCACCTCTTTTTCCTTCTCTCGATCAGACACTTAGAAAAAAAACGGAAAAAAAAAAAAAAAATTTGGATTTTTTCTAAGTACAAAATCGAGAGTGGCTAAAAATCACCTCTTTTTCCTTCTCTCGATCAGACACTTAGAAAAAAAACGGAAAAAAAAAATAAAAAAATTTGGATTTTTTCTAAGTACAAAATCGAGAGTGGCTAAAAATCACCTCTTTTTCCTTCTCTCGATCAGACACTCAGAAAAAAAACTGAAAAAAAAAAAAAAAAAATTTGGATTTTTTCTAAGTACAAAATCGAGACAGGCTAAAAATCACCTCTTTTTCCTTCTCTCGATCAGACACTTAGAAAAAAAACGGAAAAAAAAAAAAAAAAAATTTGGATTTTTTCTAAGTACAAAATCGAGAGTGGCTAAAAATCACCTCTTTTTCCTTCTCTCGATCAGACACTTAGAAAAAAAACGGAAAAAAAAAAAAAAAAAAATTGGATTTTTTCTAAGTTCAAAATCGAGAGTGGCTAAAAATCACCTCTTTTTCCTTCTCTCGATCAGACACTTAGAAAAAAAAATGAAAAAATAAAAAATAAAATTTGGATTTTTTCTAAGTACAAAATCGAGAGAGGCTAAAAATCACCTCTTTTTCCTTCTCTCGATCAGACACTTAGAAAAAAAACGGAAAAAAAAAAAAAAAAAAAATTGGATTTTTTCTAAGTACAAAATCGAGAGTGGCTAAAAATCACCTCTTTTTCCTTCTCTCGATCAGACACTTAGAAAAAAAAAAGAAAAAAAAAAAAAAAAATTGGATTTTTTCTAAGTACAAAATCAAGAGAGGCTAAAAATCACCTCTTTTTCCTTCTCTCGATCAGACACTTAGAAAAAAAACGGAAAAAAAAAAAAAAAAAATTGGGATTTTTTCTAAGTACAAAATCGAGAGTGGCTAAAAATCACCTCTTTTTCCTTCTCTCGATCAGACACTTAGAAAAAAAAATGAAAAAAAAAAAAAAAAAATGGATTTTTTTTAAGTACAAAATCGAGAGAGGCTAAAAATCACCTCTTTTTCCTTCTCTCGATCAGACACTTAGAAAAAAAACGGAAAAAAAAAAAAAAAAATTTGGATTTTTTCTAAGTACAAAATCGAGAGAGGCTAAAAATCACCTCTTTTTCCTTCTCTCGATCAGACACTTAGAAAAAAAACGGAAAAAAAAAAAAAAAAAATTTGGATTTTTTCTAAGTACAAAATCGAGAGTGGCTAAAAATCACCTCTTTTTCCTTCTCTCGATCAGACACTTAGAAAAAAAAAAGAAAAAAAAAAAATAAATTGGATTTTTTCTAAGTACAAAATCAAGAGAGGCTAAAAATCACCTCTTTTTCCTTCTCTCGATCAGACACTTAGAAAAAAAACGGAAAAAAAAAAAAAAAATTGGATTTTTTCTAAGTACAAAATCGAGAGTGGCTAAAAATCACCTCTTTTTCCTTCTCTCGATCAGACACTTAGAAAAAAAAAAGAAAAAAAAAAAAAAAAAAAGGATTTTTTTCTAGGTACAAAATCAAGAGAGGCTAAAAATCACCTCTTTTTCCTTCTCTCGATCAGACACTTAGAAAAAAAACGGAAAAAAAAAAAAAAAAATTTGGATTTTTTTCTAAGTACAAAATCGAGAGAGGCTAAAAATCACCTCTTTATCCTTCTCTCGATCAGACACTTAGAAAAAAAACGGAAAAAAAAAAAAAAAAATTGGATTTTTTCTAAGTACAAAATCGAGAGAGGCTAAAAATCACCTCTTTTTCCTTCTCTCGATCAGACACTTAGAAAAAAAAAAGAAAAAAAAAAAAAAAAATTGGATTTTTTCTAAGTACAAAATCAAGAGAGGCTAAAAATCACCTCTTTTTCCTTCTATCGATCAGACACTTAGAAAAAAAACGGAAAAAAAAAAAAAAAAATTGGATTTTTTCTAAGTACAAAATCGAGAGAGGCTAAAAATCACCTCGTTTTCCTTCTCTCGATCAGACACTTAGAAAAAAAACGGAAAAAAAAAAAAAAAAAATTTGGATTTTTTCTAAGTACAAAATCGAGAGTGGCTAAAAATCACCTCTTTTTCCTTCTCTCGATCAGACACTTAGAAAAAAAAAAGGAAAAAAAAAAAAAAAATTGGATTTTTTCTAAGTACAAAATCAAGAGAGGCTAAAAATCACCTCTTTTTCCTTCTCTCGATCAGACACTTAGAAAAAAAACGGAAAAAAAAAAAAAAAAAAATTGGATTTTTTCTAAGTACAAAATCGAGAGAGGCTAAAAATCACCTCTTTTTCCTTCTCTCGATCAGACACTTAGAAAAACAACTGAAAAAAAAAAAAAAAAAATTTGGATTTTTCTAAGTACAAAATCGAGAGAGGCTAAAAATCACCTCTTTTTCCTTCTCTCGATCAGACACTTAGAAAAAAAACTTAAAAAAAAAAAAAAAAAATTTGGATTTTTTCTAAGTACAAAATCGAGAGTGGCTAAAAATCACCTCTTTTTCCTTCTCTCGATCAGACACTTAGAAAAAAAAATGAAAAAAAAAAAAAAAATTGGATTTTTTCTAAGTACAAAATCGAGAGAGGCTAAAAATCACCTCTTTTTCCTTCTCTCGATCAGACACTTAGAAAAAAAACGGAAAAAAAAAAAAAAAAAATTGGATTTTTTCTAAGTACAAAATCGAGAGAGGCTAAAAATCACCTCTTTTTCCTTCTCTCGATCAGACACTTAGAAAAAAAACGGAAAAAAAAAAAAAAAAAATTTGGATTTTTTCTAAGTACAAAATCGAGAGTGGCTAAAAATCACCTCTTTTTCCTTCTCTCGATCAGACACTTAGAAAAAAAAATGAAAAAAAAAAAAAAAAATTGGATTTTTTCTAAGTACAA
The DNA here is from genome assembly GCF_033978785.1 of Entelurus aequoreus. Taxonomy (NCBI): domain Eukaryota; kingdom Metazoa; phylum Chordata; class Actinopteri; order Syngnathiformes; family Syngnathidae; genus Entelurus; species Entelurus aequoreus. The sequence continues at coordinate 34,620 of NW_026908168.1, read as the reverse complement.
AATCAAGAGAGGCTAAAAATCACCTCTTTTTCCTTCTCTCGATCAGACACTTAGAAAAAAAACGGAAAAAAAAAAAAAAAAATTTGGATTTTTTCTAAGTACAAAATCGAGAGAGGCTAAAAATCACCTCTTTTTCCTTCTCTCGATCAGACACTTACAAAAAAAACTGAAAAAAAAAAATAATAATTTAGGATTTTTTCTAAGTACAAAATCGAGAGAGGCTAAAAATCACCTCTTTTTCCTTCTCTCGATCAGACACTTAGAAAAAAAACGGAAAAAAAAAAAAAAAAAATTGGATTTTTTCTAAGTACAAAATCGAGAGAGGCTAAAAATCACCTCTTTTTCCTTCTCTCGATCAGACACTTAGAAAAAAAACGGAAAAAAAAAAAAAAAAAATTTGGATTTTTTCTAAGTACAAAATCGAGAGTGGCTAAAAATCACCTCTTTTTCCTTCTCTCGATCAGACACTTAGAAAAAAAAATGAAAAAAAAAAAAAAAAAATTGGATTTTTTCTAAGTACAAAATCAAGAGAGGCTAAAAATCACCTCTTTTTCCTTCTCTCGATCAGACACTTAGAAAAAAAACGGAAAAAAAAAAAAAAAAATTTGGATTTTTTCTAAGTACAAAATCGAGAGAGGCTAAAAATCACCTCTTTTTCCTTCTCTCGATCAGACACTTACAAAAAAAACTGAAAAAAAAAAATAATAATTTTGGATTTTTTCTAAGTACAAAATCGAGAGAGGCTAAAAATCACCTCTTTTTCCTTCTCTCGATCAGACACTTAGAAAAAAAACGGAAAAAAAAAAAAAAAAATTTGGATTTTTTCTAAGTACAAAATCGAGAGTGGCTAAAAATCACCTCTTTTTCCTTCTCTCGATCAGACACTTAGAAAAAAAACGGGAAAAAAAAAAAAAAAAATTTGGATTTTTTCTAAGTACAAAATCGAGAGTGGCTAAAAATCACCTCTTTTTCCTTCTCTCGATCAGACACTCAGAAAAAAAACTGAAAAAAAAAAAAAAAAATTTTGGATTTTTTCTAAGTACAAAATCGAGACAGGCTAAAAATCACCTCTTTTTCCTTCTCTCGATCAGACACTTAGAAAAAAAACGGAAAAAAAAAAAAAAAAAATTTGGATTTTTTCTAAGTACAAAATCGAGAGTGGCTAAAAATCACCTCTTTTTCCTTCTCTCGATCAGACACTTAGAAAAAAAACGGAAAAAAAAAAAAAAAAAAATTGGATTTTTTCTAAGTTCAAAATCGAGAGTGGCTAAAAATCACCTCTTTTTCCTTCTCTCGATCAGACACTTAGAAAAAAAAATGAAAAAATAAAAAATAAAATTTGGATTTTTTCTAAGTACAAAATCGAGAGAGGCTAAAAATCACCTCTTTTTCCTTCTCTCGATCAGACACTTAGAAAAAAAACGGAAAAAAAAAAAAAAAAAAAATTGGATTTTTTCTAAGTACAAAATCGAGAGTGGCTAAAAATCACCTCTTTTTCCTTCTCTCGATCAGACACTTAGAAAAAAAAAAGAAAAAAAAAAAAAAAAATTGGATTTTTTCTAAGTACAAAATCAAGAGAGGCTAAAAATCACCTCTTTTTCCTTCTCTCGATCAGACACTTAGAAAAAAAACGGAAAAAAAAAAAAAAAAAATTGGGATTTTTTCTAAGTACAAAATCGAGAGTGGCTAAAAATCACCTCTTTTTCCTTCTCTCGATCAGACACTTAGAAAAAAAAATGAAAAAAAAAAAAAAAAAATGGATTTTTTTTAAGTACAAAATCGAGAGAGGCTAAAAATCACCTCTTTTTCCTTCTCTCGATCAGACACTTAGAAAAAAAACGGAAAAAAAAAAAAAAAAAATTGGATTTTTTCTAAGTACAAAATCGAGAGAGGCTAAAAATCACCTCTTTTTCCTTCTCTCGATCAGACACTTAGAAAAAAAACGGAAAAAAAAAAAAAAAAATTTGGATTTTTTCTAAGTACAAAATCGAGAGTGGCTAAAAATCACCTCTTTTTCCTTCTCTCGATCAGACACTTAGAAAAAAAAAAGAAAAAAAATAAATAAATTGGATTTTTTCTAAGTACAAAATCAAGAGAGGCTAAAAATCACCTCTTTTTCCTTCTCTCGATCAGACACTTAGAAAAAAAACGGAAAAAAAAAAAAAAAATTGGATTTTTTCTAAGTACAAAATCGAGAGTGGCTAAAAATCACCTCTTTTTCCTTCTCTCGATCAGACACTTAGAAAAAAAAAAGAAAAAAAAAAAAAAAAAAAGGATTTTTTTCTAGGTACAAAATCAAGAGAGGCTAAAAATCACCTCTTTTTCCTTCTCTCGATCAGACACTTAGAAAAAAAACGGAAAAAAAAAAAAAAAAATTTGGATTTTTTTCTAAGTACAAAATCGAGAGAGGCTAAAAATCACCTCTTTATCCTTCTCTCGATCAGACACTTAGAAAAAAAACGGAAAAAAAAAAAAAAAAATTGGATTTTTTCTAAGTACAAAATCGAGAGAGGCTAAAAATCACCTCTTTTTCCTTCTCTCGATCAGACACTTAGAAAAAAAAAAGAAAAAAAAAAAAAAAATTGGATTTTTTCTAAGTACAAAATCAAGAGAGGCTAAAAATCACCTCTTTTTCCTTCTATCGATCAGACACTTAGAAAAAAAACGGAAAAAAAAAAAAAAAAAATTGGATTTTTTCTAAGTACAAAATCGAGAGAGGCTAAAAATCACCTCGTTTTCCTTCTCTCGATCAGACACTTAGAAAAAAAACGGAAAAAAAAAAAAAAAAAATTTGGATTTTTTCTAAGTACAAAATCGAGAGTGGCTAAAAATCACCTCTTTTTCCTTCTCTCGATCAGACACTTAGAAAAAAAAAAGGAAAAAAAAAAAAAAAATTGGATTTTTTCTAAGTACAAAATCAAGAGAGGCTAAAAATCACCTCTTTTTCCTTCTCTCGATCAGACACTTAGAAAAAAAACGGAAAAAAAAAAAAAAAAAAAATTGGATTTTTTCTAAGTACAAAATCGAGAGAGGCTAAAAATCACCTCTTTTTCCTTCTCTCGATCAGACACTTAGAAAAACAACTGAAAAAAAAAAAAAAAAATTTGGATTTTTCTAAGTACAAAATCGAGAGAGGCTAAAAATCACCTCTTTTTCCTTCTCTCGATCAGACACTTAGAAAAAAAACTTAAAAAAAAAAAAAAAAAATTTGGATTTTTTCTAAGTACAAAATCGAGAGTGGCTAAAAATCACCTCTTTTTCCTTCTCTCGATCAGACACTTAGAAAAAAAAATGAAAAAAAAAAAAAAAATTGGATTTTTTCTAAGTACAAAATCGAGAGAGGCTAAAAATCACCTCTTTTTCCTTCTCTCGATCAGACACTTAGAAAAAAAACGGAAAAAAAAAAAAAAAAAATTGGATTTTTTCTAAGTACAAAATCGAGAGAGGCTAAAAATCACCTCTTTTTCCTTCTCTCGATCAGACACTTAGAAAAAAAACGGAAAAAAAAAAAAAAAAAATTTGGATTTTTTCTAAGTACAAAATCGAGAGTGGCTAAAAATCACCTCTTTTTCCTTCTCTCGATCAGACACTTAGAAAAAAAAATGAAAAAAAAAAAAAAAAAAATTGGATTTTTTCTAAGTACAAAATCAAGAGAGGCTAAAAATCACCTCTTTTTCCTTCTCTCGATCAGACACTTAGAAAAAAAACGGAAAAAAAAAAAAAAAAATTTGGATTTTTTCTAAGTACAAAATCGAGAGAGGCTAAAAATCACCTCTTTTTCCTTCTCTCGATCAGACACTTACAAAAAAAACTGAAAAAAAAAAATAATAATTTAGGATTTTTTCTAAGTACAAAATCGAGAGAGGCTAAAAATCACCTCTTTTTCCTTCTCTCGATCAGACACTTAGAAAAAAAACGGAAAAAAAAAAAAAAAAATTTGGATTTTTTCTAAGTACAAAATCGAGAGTGGCTAAAAATCACCTCTTTTTCCTTCTCTCGATCAGACACTTAGAAAAAAAACGGAAAAAAAAAAAAAAAAAATTTGGATTTTTTCTAAGTACAAAATCGAGAGTGGCTAAAAATCACCTCTTTTTCCTTCTCTCGATCAGACACTCAGAAAAAAAACTGAAAAAAAAAAAAAAAAATTTTGGATTTTTTCTAAGTACAAAATCGAGACAGGCTAAAAATCACCTCTTTTTCCTTCTCTCGATCAGACACTTAGAAAAAAAACGGAAAAAAAAAAAAAAAAAATTTGGATTTTTTCTAAGTACAAAATCGAGAGTGGCTAAAAATCACCTCTTTTTCCTTCTCTCGATCAGACACTTAGAAAAAAAACGGAAAAAAAAAAAAAAAAAAATTGGATTTTTTCTAAGTTCAAAATCGAGAGTGGCTAAAAATCACCTCTTTTTCCTTCTCTCGATCAGACACTTAGAAAAAAAAATGAAAAAATAAAAAATAAAATTTGGATTTTTTCTAAGTACAAAATCGAGAGAGGCTAAAAATCACCTCTTTTTCCTTCTCTCGATCAGACACTTAGAAAAAAAACGGAAAAAAAAAAAAAAAAAAAATTGGATTTTTTCTAAGTACAAAATCGAGAGTGGCTAAAAATCACCTCTTTTTCCTTCTCTCGATCAGACACTTAGAAAAAAAAAAGAAAAAAAAAATAAAAAATTGGATTTTTTCTAAGTACAAAATCAAGAGAGGCTAAAAATCACCTCTTTTTCCTTCTCTCGATCAGACACTTAGAAAAAAAACTGAAAAAAAATAATAATAATTTTGGATTTTTTCTAAGTACAAAATCGAGAGAGGCTAAAAATCACCTCTTTTTCCTTCTCTCGATCAGACACTTAGAAAAAAAACGGAAAAAAAAAAAAAAAAATTTGGATTTTTTCTAAGTACAAAATCGAGAGTGGCTAAAAATCACCTCTTTTTCCTTCTCTCGATCAGACACTTAGAAAAAAAACGGAAAAAAAAAAAAAAAATTTGGATTTTTTCTAAGTACAAAATCGAGAGTGGCTAAAAATCACCTCTTTTTCCTTCTCTCGATCAGACACTTAGAAAAAAAACTGAAAAAAAAAAAAAAAATTTGGATTTTTTCTAAGTACAAAATCGAGAGTGGCTAAAAATCACCTCTTTTTCCTTCTCTCGATCAGACACTTAGAAAAAAAAATGAAAAAATAAAAAATAAAATTTGGATTTTTTCTAAGTACAAAATCGAGAGAGGCTAAAAATCACCTCTTTTTCCTTCTCTCGATCAGACACTTAGAAAAAAAACGGGAAAAAAAAAATAAAAATTTGGATTTTTTCTAAGTACAAAATCGAGAGTGGCTAAAAATCACCTCTTTTTCCTTCTCTCGATCAGACACTTAGAAAAAAAACGGAAAAAAAAAAAAAAAAAATTTGGATTTTTTCTAAGTACAAAATCGAGAGTGGCTAAAAATCACCTCTTTTTCCTTCTCTCGATCAGACACTCAGAAAAAAAACTGAAAAAAAAAAAAAAAAATTTTGGATTTTTTCTAAGTACAAAATCGAGACAGGCTAAAAATCACCTCTTTTTCCTTCTCTCGATCAGACACTTAGAAAAAAAACGGAAAAAAAAAAAAAAAAATTTGGATTTTTTCTAAGTTCAAAATCGAGAGTGGCTAAAAATCACCTCTTTTTCCTTCTCTCGATCAGACACTTAGAAAAAAAAATGAAAAAATAAAAAATAAAATTTGGATTTTTTCTAAGTACAAAATCGAGAGTGGCTAAAAATCACCTCTTTTTCCTTCTCTCGATCAGACACTTAGAAAAAAAAATGAAAAAAAAAAAAAAAATTGGATTTTTTCTAAGTACAAAATCAAGAGAGGCTAAAAATCACCTCTTTTTCCTTCTCTCGATCAGACACTTAGAAAAAAAACTGAAAAAAAATAATAATAATTTTGGATTTTTTCTAAGTACAAAATCGAGAGAGGCTAAAAATCACCTCTTTTTCCTTCTCTCGATCAGACACTTAGAAAAAAAACGGAAAAAAAAAAAAAAAAATTTGGATTTTTTCTAAGTACAAAATCGAGAGTGGCTAAAAATCACCTCTTTTTCCTTCTCTCGATCAGACACTTAGAAAAAAAAAAGAAAAAAAAAAAAAAAAAATTGGATTTTTTCTAAGTACAAAATCAAGAGAGGCTAAAAATCACCTCTTTTTCCTTCTCTCGATCAGACACTTAGAAAAAAAACGGAAAAAAAAAAAAAAAAAATTTGGATTTTTTCTAAGTACAAAATCGAGAGAGGCTAAAAATCACCTCTTTTTCCTTCTCTCGATCAGACACTTAGAAAAAAAACGGAAAAAAAAAAAAAAAAAATTGGATTTTTTCTAAGTACAAAATCGAGAGTGGCTAAAAATCACCTCTTTTTCCTTCTCTCGATCAGACACTTAGAAAAAAAAATGAAAAAAAAAAAAAAAAAATTGGATTTTTTCCAAGTACGAAATCAAGAGAGGTTAAAAATCACCTCTTTTTCCTTCTCTCGATCAGACACTTAGAAAAAAAAAAGAAAAAAAAAAAAAAAAAATTGGATTTTTTCTAAGTACAAAATCAAGAGAGGCTAAAAATCACCTCTTTTTCCTTCTATCGATCAGACACTTAGAAAAAAAACGGAAAAAAAAAAAAAAAAAATTGGATTTTTTCTAAGTACAAAATCGAGAGAGGCTAAAAATCACCTCGTTTTCCTTCTCTCGATCAGACACTTAGAAAAAAAACGGAAAAAAAAAAAAAAAAAATTTGGATTTTTTCTAAGTACAAAATCGAGAGTGGCTAAAAATCACCTCTTTTTCCTTCTCTCGATCAGACACTTAGAAAAAAAAAAGGAAAAAAAAAAAAAAAAATTGGATTTTTTCTAAGTACAAAATCAAGAGAGGCTAAAAATCACCTCTTTTTCCTTCTCTCGATCAGACACTTAGAAAAAAAACGGAAAAAAAAAAAAAAAAAAAATTGGATTTTTTCTAAGTACAAAATCGAGAGAGGCTAAAAATCACCTCTTTTTCCTTCTCTCGATCAGACACTTAGAAAAACAACTGAAAAAAAAAAAAAAAAATTTGGATTTTTCTAAGTACAAAATCGAGAGAGGCTAAAAATCACCTCTTTTTCCTTCTCTCGATCAGACACTTAGAAAAAAAACTGAAAAAAAAAAAAAAAAAATTTGGATTTTTTCTAAGTACAAAATCGAGAGTGGCTAAAAATCACCTCTTTTTCCTTCTCTCGATCAGACACTTAGAAAAAAAAATGAAAAAAAAAAAAAAAAATTGGATTTTTTCTAAGTACAAAATCGAGAGAGGCTAAAAATCACCTCTTTTTCCTTCTCTCGATCAGACACTTAGAAAAAAAACGGAAAAAAAAAAAAAAAAAATTGGATTTTTTCTAAGTACAAAATCGAGAGAGGCTAAAAATCACCTCTTTTTCCTTCTCTCGATCAGACACTTAGAAAAAAAACGGAAAAAAAAAAAAAAAAAATTTGGATTTTTTCTAAGTACAAAATCGAGAGTGGCTAAAAATCACCTCTTTTTCCTTCTCTCGATCAGACACTTAGAAAAAAAAATGAAAAAAAAAAAAAAAAAATTGGATTTTTTCTAAGTACAAAATCGAGAGAGGCTAAAAATCACCTCGTTTTCCTTCTCTCGATCAGACACTTAGAAAAAAAACGGAAAAAAAAAAAAAAAAAAATTTGGATTTTTTCTAAGTACAAAATCGAGAGTGGCTAAAAATCACCTCTTTTTCCTTCTCTCGATCAGACACTTAGAAAAAAAAAAGGAAAAAAAAAAAAAAAATTGGATTTTTTCTAAGTACAAAATCAAGAGAGGCTAAAAATCACCTCTTTTTCCTTCTCTCGATCAGACACTTAGAAAAAAAACGGAAAAAAAAAAAAAAAAAAAATTGGATTTTTTCTAAGTACAAAATCGAGAGAGGCTAAAAATCACCTCTTTTTCCTTCTCTCGATCAGACACTTAGAAAAACAACGGAAAAAAAAAAAAAAAAAATTGGGATTTTTTCTAAGTACAAAATCGAGAGTGGCTAAAAATCACCTCTTTTTCCTTCTCTCGATCAGACACTTAGAAAAAAAAATGAAAAAAAAAAAAAAAAAAAGGATTTTTTTTAAGTACAAAATCGAGAGAGGCTAAAAATCACCTCTTTTTCCTTCTCTCGATCAGACACTTAGAAAAAAAACGGAAAAAAAAAAAAAAAAATTTGGATTTTTTCTAAGTACAAAATCGAGAGAGGCTAAAAATCACCTCTTTTTCCTTCTCTCGATCAGACACTTAGAAAAAAAACGGAAAAAAAAAAAAAAAAAATTTGGATTTTTTCTAAGTACAAAATCGAGAGTGGCTAAAAATCACCTCTTTTTCCTTCTCTCGATCAGACACTTAGAAAAAAAAAAGAAAAAAAAAAATAAATTGGATTTTTTCTAAGTACAAAATCAAGAGAGGCTAAAAATCACCTCTTTTTCCTTCTCTCGATCAGACACTTAGAAAAAAAACGGAAAAAAAAAAAAAAAATTGGATTTTTTCTAAGTACAAAATCGAGAGTGGCTAAAAATCACCTCTTTTTCCTTCTCTCGATCAGACACTTAGAAAAAAAAAAGAAAAAAAAAAAAAAAAAAAGGATTTTTTTCTAGGTACAAAATCAAGAGAGGCTAAAAATCACCTCTTTTTCGTTCTCTCGATCAGACACTTAGAAAAAAAACGGAAAAAAAAAAAAAAAAATTTGGATTTTTTTCTAAGTACAAAATCGAGAGAGGCTAAAAATCACCTCTTTATCCTTCTCTCGATCAGACACTTAGAAAAAAAACGGAAAAAAAAAAAAAAAAAATTGGATTTTTTCTAAGTACAAAATCGAGAGAGGCTAAAAATCACCTCTTTTTCCTTCTCTCGATCAGACACTTAGAAAAAAAAAAGAAAAAAAAAAAAAAAAATTGGATTTTTTCTAAGTACAAAATCAAGAGAGGCTAAAAATCACCTCTTTTTCCTTCTATCGATCAGACACTTAGAAAAAAAACGGAAAAAAAAAAAAAAAAAATTGGATTTTTTCTAAGTACAAAATCGAGAGAGGCTAAAAATCACCTCGTTTTCCTTCTCTCGATCAGACACTTAGAAAAAAAACGGAAAAAAAAAAAAAAAAAATTTGGATTTTTTCTAAGTACAAAATCGAGAGTGGCTAAAAATCACCTCTTTTTCCTTCTCTCGATCAGACACTTAGAAAAAAAAAAGGAAAAAAAAAAAAAAAATTGGATTTTTTCTAAGTACAAAATCAAGAGAGGCTAAAAATCACCTCTTTTTCCTTCTCTCGATCAGACACTTAGAAAAAAAACGGAAAAAAAAAAGAAAAAAAAATTGGATTTTTTCTAAGTACAAAATCGAGAGAGGCTAAAAATCACCTCTTTTTCCTTCTCTCGATCAGACACTTAGAAAAACAACTGAAAAAAAAAAAAAAAAAAATTTGGATTTTTCTAAGTACAAAATCGAGAGAGGCTAAAAATCACCTCTTTTTCCTTCTCTCGATCAGACACTTAGAAAAAAAACTTAAAAAAAAAAAAAAAAAATTTGGATTTTTTCTAAGTACAAAATCGAGAGTGGCTAAAAATCACCTCTTTTTCCTTCTCTCGATCAGACACTTAGAAAAAAAAATGAAAAAAAAAAAAAAAAATTGGATTTTTTCTAAGTACAAAATCGAGAGAGGCTAAAAATCACCTCTTTTTCCTTCTCTCGATCAGACACTTAGAAAAAAAACGGAAAAAAAAAAAAAAAAATTGGATTTTTTCTAAGTACAAAATCGAGAGAGGCTAAAAATCACCTCTTTTTCCTTCTCTCGATCAGACACTTAGAAAAAAAACGGAAAAAAAAAAAAAAAAAATTTGGATTTTTTCTAAGTACAAAATCGAGAGTGGCTAAAAATCACCTCTTTTTCCTTCTCTCGATCAGACACTTAGAAAAAAAAATGAAAAAAAAAAAAAAAAATTGGATTTTTTCTAAGTACAAAATCAAGAGAGGCTAAAAATCACCTCTTTTTCCTTCTCTCGATCAGACACTTAGAAAAAAAACGGAAAAAAAAAAAAAAAAATTTGGATTTTTTCTAAGTACAAAATCGAGAGAGGCTAAAAATCACCTCTTTTTCCTTCTCTCGATCAGACACTTAGAAAAAAAACGGAAAAAAAAAAAAAAAAAATTTGGATTTTTTCTAAGTACAAAATCGAGAGTGGCTAAAAATCACCTCTTTTTCCTTCTCTCGATCAGACACTTAGAAAAAAAAAAGAAAAAAAAAAAATAAATTGGATTTTTTCTAAGTACAAAATCAAGAGAGGCTAAAAATCACCTCTTTTTCCTTCTCTCGATCAGACACTTAGAAAAAAAACGGAAAAAAAAAAAAAAAATTGGATTTTTTCTAAGTACAAAATCGAGAGTGGCTAAAAATCACCTCTTTTTCCTTCTCTCGATCAGACACTTAGAAAAAAAAAAGAAAAAAAAAAAAAAAAAAAGGATTTTTTTCTAGGTACAAAATCAAGAGAGGCTAAAAATCACCTCTTTTTCGTTCTCTCGATCAGACACTTAGAAAAAAAACGGAAAAAAAAAAAAAAAAATTTGGATTTTTTTCTAAGTACAAAATCGAGAGAGGCTAAAAATCACCTCTTTATCCTTCTCTCGATCAGACACTTAGAAAAAAAAATGAAAAAATAAAAAATAAAATTTGGATTTTTTCTAAGTACAAAATCGAGAGAGGCTAAAAATCACCTCTTTTTCCTTCTCTCGATCAGACACTTAGAAAAAAAACGGGAAAAAAAAAATAAAAATTTGGATTTTTTCTAAGTACAAAATCGAGAGTGGCTAAAAATCACCTCTTTTTCCTTCTCTCGATCAGACACTTAGAAAAAAAACGGAAAAAAAAAAAAAAAAAATTTGGATTTTTTCTAAGTACAAAATCGAGAGTGGCTAAAAATCACCTCTTTTTCCTTCTCTCGATCAGACACTCAGAAAAAAAACTGAAAAAAAAAATAAAAAATTTTGGATTTTTTCTAAGTACAAAATCGAGACAGGCTAAAAATCACCTCTTTTTCCTTCTCTCGATCAGACACTTAGAAAAAAAACGGAAAAAAAAAAAAAAAAAATTTGGATTTTTTCTAAGTTCAAAATCGAGAGTGGCTAAAAATCACCTCTTTTTCCTTCTCTCGATCAGACACTTAGAAAAAAAAATGAAAAAATAAAAAATAAAATTTGGATTTTTTCTAAGTACAAAATCGAGAGTGGCTAAAAATCACCTCTTTTTCCTTCTCTCGATCAGACACTTAGAAAAAAAAATGAAAAAAAAAAAAAAAATTGGATTTTTTCTAAGTACAAAATCAAGAGAGGCTAAAAATCACCTCTTTTTCCTTCTCTCGATCAGACACTTAGAAAAAAAACTGAAAAAAAATAATAATAATTTTGGATTTTTTCTAAGTACAAAATCGAGAGAGGCTAAAAATCACCTCTTTTTCCTTCTCTCGATCAGACACTTAGAAAAAAAACGGAAAAATAAAAAAAAAAATTTGGATTTTTTCTAAGTACAAAATCGAGAGTGGCTAAAAATCACCTCTTTTTCCTTCTCTCGATCAGACACTTAGAAAAAAAAAAGAAAAAAAAAAAAAAAAATTGGATTTTTTCTAAGTACAAAATCAAGAGAGGCTAAAAATCACCTCTTTTTCCTTCTCTCGATCAGACACTTAGAAAAAAAACGGAAAAAAAAAAAAAAAAAATTTGGATTTTTTCTAAGTACAAAATCGAGAGAGGCTAAAAATCACCTCTTTTTCCTTCTCTCGATCAGACACTTAGAAAAAAAACGGAAAAAAAAAAAAAAAAAATTGGATTTTTTCTAAGTACAAAATCGAGAGTGGCTAAAAATCACCTCTTTTTCCTTCTCTCGATCAGACACTTAGAAAAAAAAATGAAAAAAAAAAAAAAAAAATTGGATTTTTTCCAAGTACGAAATCAAGAGAGGTTAAAAATCACCTCTTTTTCCTTCTCTCGATCAGACACTTAGAAAAAAAAAAGAAAAAAAAAAAAAAAAATTGGATTTTTTCTAAGTACAAAATCAAGAGAGGCTAAAAATCACCTCTTTTTCCTTCTCTCGATCAGACACTTAGAAAAAAAACGGAAAAAAAAAAAAAAAAAAAATTGGATTTTTTCTAAGTACAAAATCGAGAGAGGCTAAAAATCACCTCTTTTTCCTTCTCTCGATCAGACACTTAGAAAAACAACTGAAAAAAAAAAAAAAAAATTTGGATTTTTCTAAGTACAAAATCGAGAGAGGCTAAAAATCACCTCTTTTTCCTTCTCTCGATCAGACACTTAGAAAAAAAACTGAAAAAAAAAAAAAAAAAATTTGGATTTTTTCTAAGTACAAAATCGAGAGTGGCTAAAAATCACCTCTTTTTCCTTCTCTCGATCAGACACTTAGAAAAAAAAATGAAAAAAAAAAAAAAAAATTGGATTTTTTCTAAGTACAAAATCGAGAGAGGCTAAAAATCACCTCTTTTTCCTTCTCTCGATCAGACACTTAGAAAAAAAACGGAAAAAAAAAAAAAAAAAATTGGATTTTTTCTAAGTACAAAATCGAGAGAGGCTAAAAATCACCTCTTTTTCCTTCTCTCGATCAGACACTTAGAAAAAAAACGGAAAAAAAAAAAAAAAAAATTTGGATTTTTTCTAAGTACAAAATCGAGAGTGGCTAAAAATCACCTCTTTTTCCTTCTCTCGATCAGACACTTAGAAAAAAAAATGAAAAAAAAAAAAAAAAAATTGGATTTTTTCTAAGTACAAAATCGAGAGAGGCTAAAAATCACCTCGTTTTCCTTCTCTCGATCAGACACTTAGAAAAAAAACGGAAAAAAAAAAAAAAAAAATTTGGATTTTTTCTAAGTACAAAATCGAGAGTGGCTAAAAATCACCTCTTTTTCCTTCTCTCGATCAGACACTTAGAAAAAAAAAAGGAAAAAAAAAAAAAAAATTGGATTTTTTCTAAGTACAAAATCAAGAGAGGCTAAAAATCACCTCTTTTTCCTTCTCTCGATCAGACACTTAGAAAAAAAACGGAAAAAAAAAAAAAAAAAAAATTGGATTTTTTCTAAGTACAAAATCGAGAGAGGCTAAAAATCACCTCTTTTTCCTTCTCTCGATCAGACACTTAGAAAAACAACGGAAAAAAAAAAAAAAAAAATTGGGATTTTTTCTAAGTACAAAATCGAGAGTGGCTAAAAATCACCTCTTTTTCCTTCTCTCGATCAGACACTTAGAAAAAAAAATGAAAAAAAAAAAAAAAAAAAGGATTTTTTTTAAGTACAAAATCGAGAGAGGCTAAAAATCACCTCTTTTTCCTTCTCTCGATCAGACACTTAGAAAAAAAACGGAAAAAAAAAAAAAAAAATTTGGATTTTTTCTAAGTACAAAATCGAGAGAGGCTAAAAATCACCTCTTTTTCCTTCTCTCGATCAGACACTTAGAAAAAAAACGGAAAAAAAAAAAAAAAAAATTTGGATTTTTTCTAAGTACAAAATCGAGAGTGGCTAAAAATCACCTCTTTTTCCTTCTCTCGATCAGACACTTAGAAAAAAAAAAGAAAAAAAAAAAATAAATTGGATTTTTTCTAAGTACAAAATCAAGAGAGGCTAAAAATCACCTCTTTTTCCTTCTCTCGATCAGACACTTAGAAAAAAAAACGGAAAAAAAAAAAAAAAAAATTGGGATTTTTTCTAAGTACAAAATCGAGAGTGGCTAAAAATCACCTCTTTTTCCTTCTCTCGATCAGACACTTAGAAAAAAAAAAGAAAAAAAAAAAAAAAAAAAGGATTTTTTTCTAGGTACAAAATCAAGAGAGGCTAAAAATCACCTCTTTTTCGTTCTCTCGATCAGACACTTAGAAAAAAAACGGAAAAAAAAAAAAAAAAATTTGGATTTTTTTCTAAGTACAAAATCGAGAGAGGCTAAAAATCACCTCTTTATCCTTCTCTCGATCAGACACTTAGAAAAAAAACGGAAAAAAAAAAAAAAAAAATTGGATTTTTTCTAAGTACAAAATCGAGAGAGGCTAAAAATCACCTCTTTTTCCTTCTCTCGATCAGACACTTAGAAAAAAAAAAGAAAAAAAAAAAAAAAAATTGGATTTTTTCTAAGTACAAAATCAAGAGAGGCTAAAAATCACCTCTTTTTCCTTCTATCGATCAGACACTTAGAAAAAAAACGGAAAAAAAAAAATAAAAAATTGGATTTTTTCTAAGTACAAAATCGAGAGAGGCTAAAAATCACCTCGTTTTCCTTCTCTCGATCAGACACTTAGAAAAAAAACGGAAAAAAAAAAAAAAAAAATTTGGATTTTTTCTAAGTACAAAATCGAGAGTGGCTAAAAATCACCTCTTTTTCCTTCTCTCGATCAGACACTTAGAAAAAAAAAAGGAAAAAAAAAAAAAAAATTGGATTTTTTCTAAGTACAAAATCAAGAGAGGCTAAAAATCACCTCTTTTTCCTTCTCTCGATCAGACACTTAGAAAAAAAACGGAAAAAAAAAAGAAAAAAAAATTGGATTTTTTCTAAGTACAAAATCGAGAGAGGCTAAAAATCACCTCTTTTTCCTTCTCTCGATCAGACACTTAGAAAAACAACTGAAAAAAAAAAAAAAAAAATTTGGATTTTTCTAAGTACAAAATCGAGAGAGGCTAAAAATCACCTCTTTTTCCTTCTCTCGATCAGACACTTAGAAAAAAAACTTAAAAAAAAAAAAAAAAAATTTGGATTTTTTCTAAGTACAAAATCGAGAGTGGCTAAAAATCACCTCTTTTTCCTTCTCTCGATCAGACACTTAGAAAAAAAAATGAAAAAAAAAAAAAAAATTGGATTTTTTCTAAGTACAAAATCGAGAGAGGCTAAAAATCACCTCTTTTTCCTTCTCTCGATCAGACACTTAGAAAAAAAACGGAAAAAAAAAAAAAAAAATTGGATTTTTTCTAAGTACAAAATCGAGAGAGGCTAAAAATCACCTCTTTTTCCTTCTCTCGATCAGACACTTAGAAAAAAAACGGAAAAAAAAAAAAAAAAAATTTGGATTTTTTCTAAGTACAAAATCGAGAGTGGCTAAAAATCACCTCTTTTTCCTTCTCTCGATCAGACACTTAGAAAAAAAAATGAAAAAAAAAAAAAAAAAATTGGATTTTTTCTAAGTACAAAATCAAGAGAGGCTAAAAATCACCTCTTTTTCCTTCTCTCGATCAGACACTTAGAAAAAAAACGGAAAAAAAAAAAAAAAAATTTGGATTTTTTCTAAGTACAAAATCGAGAGAGGCTAAAAATCACCTCTTTTTCCTTCTCTCGATCAGACACTTAGAAAAAAAACGGAAAAAAAAAAAAAAAAAATTTGGATTTTTTCTAAGTACAAAATCGAGAGTGGCTAAAAATCACCTCTTTTTCCTTCTCTCGATCAGACACTTAGAAAAAAAAAAGAAAAAAAAAAAATAAATTGGATTTTTTCTAAGTACAAAATCAAGAGAGGCTAAAAATCACCTCTTTTTCCTTCTCTCGATCAGACACTTAGAAAAAAAACGGAAAAAAAAAAAAAAAATTGGATTTTTTCTAAGTACAAAATCGAGAGTGGCTAAAAATCACCTCTTTTTCCTTCTCTCGATCAGACACTTAGAAAAAAAAAAGAAAAAAAAAAAAAAAAAAGGATTTTTTTCTAGGTACAAAATCAAGAGAGGCTAAAAATCACCTCTTTTTCGTTCTCTCGATCAGACACTTAGAAAAAAAACGGAAAAAAAAAAAAAAAAATTTGGATTTTTTTCTAAGTACAAAATCGAGAGAGGCTAAAAATCACCTCTTTATCCTTCTCTCGATCAGACACTTAGAAAAAAAACGGAAAAAAAAAAAAAAAAAATTGGATTTTTTCTAAGTACAAAATCGAGAGAGGCTAAAAATCACCTCTTTTTCCTTCTCTCGATCAGACACTTAGAAAAAAAAAAGAAAAAAAAAAAAAAAAATTGGATTTTTTCTAAGTACAAAATCAAGAGAGGCTAAAAATCACCTCTTTTTCCTTCTATCGATCAGACACTTAGAAAAAAAACGGAAAAAAAAAAAAAAAAAATTGGATTTTTTCTAAGTACAAAATCGAGAGAGGCTAAAAATCACCTCGTTTTCCTTCTCTCGATCAGACACTTAGAAAAAAAACGGAAAAAAAAAAAAAAAAAATTTGGATTTTTTCTAAGTACAAAATCGAGAGTGGCTAAAAATCACCTCTTTTTCCTTCTCTCGATCAGACACTTAGAAAAAAAAAAGGAAAAAAAAAAAAAAAATTGGATTTTTTCTAAGTACAAAATCAAGAGAGGCTAAAAATCACCTCTTTTTCCTTCTCTCGATCAGACACTTAGAAAAAAAACGGAAAAAAAAAAGAAAAAAAAATTGGATTTTTTCTAAGTACAAAATCGAGAGAGGCTAAAAATCACCTCTTTTTCCTTCTCTCGATCAGACACTTAGAAAAACAACTGAAAAAAAAAAAAAAAAAAATTTGGATTTTTCTAAGTACAAAATCGAGAGAGGCTAAAAATCACCTCTTTTTCCTTCTCTCGATCAGACACTTAGAAAAAAAACTTAAAAAAAAAAAAAAAAAATTTGGATTTTTTCTAAGTACAAAATCGAGAGTGGCTAAAAATCACCTCTTTTTCCTTCTCTCGATCAGACACTTAGAAAAAAAAATGAAAAAAAAAAAAAAAAATTGGATTTTTTCTAAGTACAAAATCGAGAGAGGCTAAAAATCACCTCTTTTTCCTTCTCTCGATCAGACACTTAGAAAAAAAACGGAAAAAAAAAAAAAAAAATTGGATTTTTTCTAAGTACAAAATCGAGAGAGGCTAAAAATCACCTCTTTTTCCTTCTCTCGATCAGACACTTAGAAAAAAAACGGAAAAAAAAAAAAAAAAAATTTGGATTTTTTCTAAGTACAAAATCGAGAGTGGCTAAAAATCACCTCTTTTTCCTTCTCTCGATCAGACACTTAGAAAAAAAAATGAAAAAAAAAAAAAAAAAATTGGATTTTTTCTAAGTACAAAATCAAGAGAGGCTAAAAATCACCTCTTTTTCCTTCTCTCGATCAGACACTTAGAAAAAAAACGGAAAAAAAAAAAAAAAAATTTGGATTTTTTCTAAGTACAAAATCGAGAGAGGCTAAAAATCACCTCTTTTTCCTTCTCTCGATCAGACACTTACAAAAAAAACTGAAAAAAAAAAAAAATAATTTTGGATTTTTTCTAAGTACAAAATCGAGAGAGGCTAAAAATCACCTCTTTTTCCTTCTCTCGATCAGACACTTAGAAAAAAAACGGAAAAAAAAAAAAAAAAATTTGGATTTTTTCTAAGTACAAAATCGAGAGTGGCTAAAAATCACCTCTTTTTCCTTCTCTCGATCAGACACTTAGAAAAAAAACGGAAAAAAAAAAAAAAAAATTTGGATTTTTTCTAAGTACAAAATCGAGAGTGGCTAAAAATCACCTCTTTTTCCTTCTCTCGATCAGACACTCAGAAAAAAAACTGAAAAAAAAAAAAAAAAATTTTGGATTTTTTCTAAGTACAAAATCGAGACAGGCTAAAAATCACCTCTTTTTCCTTCTCTCGATCAGACACTTAGAAAAAAAACGGAAAAAAAAAAAAAAAAAATTTGGATTTTTTCTAAGTACAAAATCGAGAGTGGCTAAAAATCACCTCTTTTTCCTTCTCTCGATCAGACACTTAGAAAAAAAACGGAAAAAAAAAAAAAAAAAAATTGGATTTTTTCTAAGTTCAAAATCGAGAGTGGCTAAAAATCACCTCTTTTTCCTTCTCTCGATCAGACACTTAGAAAAAAAAATGAAAAAATAAAAAATAAAATTTGGATTTTTTCTAAGTACAAAATCGAGAGAGGCTAAAAATCACCTCTTTTTCCTTCTCTCGATCAGACACTTAGAAAAAAAACGGAAAAAAAAAAAAAAAAAAAATTGGATTTTTTCTAAGTACAAAATCGAGAGTGGCTAAAAATCACCTCTTTTTCCTTCTCTCGATCAGACACTTAGAAAAAAAAAAGAAAAAAAAAAAAAAAAATTGGATTTTTTCTAAGTACAAAATCAAGAGAGGCTAAAAATCACCTCTTTTTCCTTCTCTCGATCAGACACTTAGAAAAAAAACGGAAAAAAAAAAAAAAAAAATTGGGATTTTTTCTAAGTACAAAATCGAGAGTGGCTAAAAATCACCTCTTTTTCCTTCTCTCGATCAGACACTTAGAAAAAAAAATGAAAAAAAAAAAAAAAAAATGGATTTTTTTTAAGTACAAAATCGAGAGAGGCTAAAAATCACCTCTTTTTCCTTCTCTCGATCAGACACTTAGAAAAAAAACGGAAAAAAAAAAAAAAAAATTTGGATTTTTTCTAAGTACAAAATCGAGAGAGGCTAAAAATCACCTCTTTTTCCTTCTCTCGATCAGACACTTAGAAAAAAAACGGAAAAAAAAAAAAAAAAAATTTGGATTTTTTCTAAGTACAAAATCGAGAGTGGCTAAAAATCACCTCTTTTTCCTTCTCTCGATCAGACACTTAGAAAAAAAAAAGAAAAAAAAAAAATAAATTGGATTTTTTCTAAGTACAAAATCAAGAGAGGCTAAAAATCACCTCTTTTTCCTTCTCTCGATCAGACACTTAGAAAAAAAACGGAAAAAAAAAAAAAAAATTGGATTTTTTCTAAGTACAAAATCGAGAGTGGCTAAAAATCACCTCTTTTTCCTTCTCTCGATCAGACACTTAGAAAAAAAAAAGAAAAAAAAAAAAAAAAAAAGGATTTTTTTCTAGGTACAAAATCAAGAGAGGCTAAAAATCACCTCTTTTTCCTTCTCTCGATCAGACACTTAGAAAAAAAACGGAAAAAAAAAAAAAAAAATTTGGATTTTTTTCTAAGTACAAAATCGAGAGAGGCTAAAAATCACCTCTTTATCCTTCTCTCGATCAGACACTTAGAAAAAAAACGGAAAAAAAAAAAAAAAAAATTGGATTTTTTCTAAGTACAAAATCGAGAGAGGCTAAAAATCACCTCTTTTTCCTTCTCTCGATCAGACACTTAGAAAAAAAAAAGAAAAAAAAAAAAAAAAATTGGATTTTTTCTAAGTACAAAATCAAGAGAGGCTAAAAATCACCTCTTTTTCCTTCTATCGATCAGACACTTAGAAAAAAAACGGAAAAAAAAAAAAAAAAAATTGGATTTTTTCTAAGTACAAAATCGAGAGAGGCTAAAAATCACCTCGTTTTCCTTCTCTCGATCAGACACTTAGAAAAAAAACGGAAAAAAAAAAAAAAAAAATTTGGATTTTTTCTAAGTACAAAATCGAGAGTGGCTAAAAATCACCTCTTTTTCCTTCTCTCGATCAGACACTTAGAAAAAAAAAAGGAAAAAAAAAAAAAAAATTGGATTTTTTCTAAGTACAAAATCAAGAGAGGCTAAAAATCACCTCTTTTTCCTTCTCTCGATCAGACACTTAGAAAAAAAACGGAAAAAAAAAAAAAAAAAAAATTGGATTTTTTCTAAGTACAAAATCGAGAGAGGCTAAAAATCACCTCTTTTTCCTTCTCTCGATCAGACACTTAGAAAAACAACTGAAAAAAAAAAAAAAAAAATTTGGATTTTTCTAAGTACAAAATCGAGAGAGGCTAAAAATCACCTCTTTTTCCTTCTCTCGATCAGACACTTAGAAAAAAAACTTAAAAAAAAAAAAAAAAATTTGGATTTTTTCTAAGTACAAAATCGAGAGTGGCTAAAAATCACCTCTTTTTCCTTCTCTCGATCAGACACTTAGAAAAAAAAATGAAAAAAAAAAAAAAAATTGGATTTTTTCTAAGTACAAAATCGAGAGAGGCTAAAAATCACCTCTTTTTCCTTCTCTCGATCAGACACTTAGAAAAAAAACGGAAAAAAAAAAAAAAAAAATTGGATTTTTTCTAAGTACAAAATCGAGAGAGGCTAAAAATCACCTCTTTTTCCTTCTCTCGATCAGACACTTAGAAAAAAAACGGAAAAAAAAAAAAAAAAAATTTGGATTTTTTCTAAGTACAAAATCGAGAGTGGCTAAAAATCACCTCTTTTTCCTTCTCTCGATCAGACACTTAGAAAAAAAAATGAAAAAAAAAAAAAAAAATTGGATTTTTTCTAAGTACAAAATCAAGAGAGGCTAAAAATCACCTCTTTTTCCTTCTCTCGATCAGACACTTAGAAAAAAAACGGAAAAAAAAAAAAAAAAATTTGGATTTTTTCTAAGTACAAAATCGAGAGAGGCTAAAAATCACCTCTTTTTCCTTCTCTCGATCAGACACTTACAAAAAAAACTGAAAAAAAAAAATAATAATTTAGGATTTTTTCTAAGTACAAAATCGAGAGAGGCTAAAAATCACCTCTTTTTCCTTCTCTCGATCAGACACTTAGAAAAAAAACGGAAAAAAAAAAAAAAAAATTTGGATTTTTTCTAAGTACAAAATCGAGAGTGGCTAAAAATCACCTCTTTTTCCTTCTCTCGATCAGACACTTAGAAAAAAAACGGAAAAAAAAAAAAAAAAATTTGGATTTTTTCTAAGTACAAAATCGAGAGTGGCTAAAAATCACCTCTTTTTCCTTCTCTCGATCAGACACTCAGAAAAAAAACTGAAAAAAAAAAAAAAAAATTTTGGATTTTTTCTAAGTACAAAATCGAGACAGGCTAAAAATCACCTCTTTTTCCTTCTCTCGATCAGACACTTAGAAAAAAAACGGAAAAAAAAAAAAAAAAAATTTGGATTTTTTCTAAGTACAAAATCGAGAGTGGCTAAAAATCACCTCTTTTTCCTTCTCTCGATCAGACACTTAGAAAAAAAACGGAAAAAAAAAAAAAAAAAAATTGGATTTTTTCTAAGTTCAAAATCGAGAGTGGCTAAAAATCACCTCTTTTTCCTTCTCTCGATCAGACACTTAGAAAAAAAAATGAAAAAATAAAAAATAAAATTTGGATTTTTTCTAAGTACAAAATCGAGAGAGGCTAAAAATCACCTCTTTTTCCTTCTCTCGATCAGACACTTAGAAAAAAAACGGAAAAAAAAAAAAAAAAAAATTGGATTTTTTCTAAGTACAAAATCGAGAGTGGCTAAAAATCACCTCTTTTTCCTTCTCTCGATCAGACACTTAGAAAAAAAAATGAAAAAAAAAATAAAAAATTGGATTTTTTCTAAGTACAAAATCAAGAGAGGCTAAAAATCACCTCTTTTTCCTTCTCTCGATCAGACACTTAGAAAAAAAAATGAAAAAAAAAAAAAAAATTTGGATTTTTTCTAAGTACAAAATCGAGAGTGGCTAAAAATCACCTCTTTTTCCTTCTCTCGATCAGACACTTAGAAAAAAAAATGAAAAAAAAAAAAAAAATTGGATTTTTTCTAAGTACAAAATCGAGAGAGGCTAAAAATCACCTCTTTTTCCTTCTCTCGATCAGACACTTAGAAAAAAAACGGAAAAAAAAAAAAAAAAAATTGGATTTTTTCTAAGTACAAAATCGAGAGAGGCTAAAAATCACCTCTTTTTCCTTCTCTCGATCAGACACTTAGAAAAAAAACGGAAAAAAAAAAAAAAAAAATTTGGATTTTTTCTAAGTACAAAATCGAGAGTGGCTAAAAATCACCTCTTTTTCCTTCTCTCGATCAGACACTTAGAAAAAAAAATGAAAAAAAAAAAAAAAAATTGGATTTTTTCTAAGTACAAAATCAAGAGAGGCTAAAAATCACCTCTTTTTCCTTCTCTCGATCAGACACTTAGAAAAAAAACGGAAAAAAAAAAAAAAAAATTTGGATTTTTTCTAAGTACAAAATCGAGAGAGGCTAAAAATCACCTCTTTTTCCTTCTCTCGATCAGACACTTACAAAAAAAACTGAAAAAAAAAAATAATAATTTAGGATTTTTTCTAAGTACAAAATCGAGAGAGGCTAAAAATCACCTCTTTTTCCTTCTCTCGATCAGACACTTAGAAAAAAAACGGAAAAAAAAAAAAAAAAAATTGGATTTTTTCTAAGTACAAAATCGAGAGTGGCTAAAAATCACCTCTTTTTCCTTCTCTCGATCAGACACTTAGAAAAAAAACGGAAAAAAAAAAAAAAAAATTTGGATTTTTTCTAAGTACAAAATCGAGAGTGGCTAAAAATCACCTCTTTTTCCTTCTCTCGATCAGACACTCAGAAAAAAAACTGAAAAAAAAAAAAAATAATTTTGGATTTTTTCTAAGTACAAAATCGAGACAGGCTAAAAATCACCTCTTTTTCCTTCTCTCGATCAGACACTTAGAAAAAAAACGGAAAAAAAAAAAAAAAAAATTTGGATTTTTTCTAAGTACAAAATCGAGAGTGGCTAAAAATCACCTCTTTTTCCTTCTCTCGATCAGACACTTAGAAAAAAAACGGAAAAAAAAAAAAAAAAAAATTGGATTTTTTCTAAGTTCAAAATCGAGAGTGGCTAAAAATCACCTCTTTTTCCTTCTCTCGATCAGACACTTAGAAAAAAAAATGAAAAAATAAAAAATAAAATTTGGATTTTTTCTAAGTACAAAATCGAGAGAGGCTAAAAATCACCTCTTTTTCCTTCTCTCGATCAGACACTTAGAAAAAAAACGGAAAAAAAAAAAAAAAAAATTGGATTTTTTTCTAAGTACAAAATCGAGAGTGGCTAAAAATCACCTCTTTTTCCTTCTCTCGATCAGACACTTAGAAAAAAAAATGAAAAAAAAAATAAAAAATTGGATTTTTTCTAAGTACAAAATCAAGAGAGGCTAAAAATCACCTCTTTTTCCTTCTCTCGATCAGACACTTAGAAAAAAAACTGAAAAAAAATAATAATAATTTTGGATTTTTTCTAAGTACAAAATCGAGAGAGGCTAAAAATCACCTCTTTTTCCTTCTCTCGATCAGACACTTAGAAAAAAAACGGAAAAAAAAAAAAAAAAATTTGGATTTTTTCTAAGTACAAAATCGAGAGTGGCTAAAAATCACCTCTTTTTCCTTCTCTCGATCAGACACTTAGAAAAAAAACGGAAAAAAAAAAAAAAAATTTGGATTTTTTCTAAGTACAAAATCGAGAGTGGCTAAAAATCACCTCTTTTTCCTTCTCTCGATCAGACACTTAGAAAAAAAACTGAAAAAAAAAAAAAAAAATTTGGATTTTTTCTAAGTACAAAATCGAGAGTGGCTAAAAATCACCTCTTTTTCCTTCTCTCGATCAGACACTTAGAAAAAAAAATGAAAAAATAAAAAATAAAATTTGGATTTTTTCTAAGTACAAAATCGAGAGAGGCTAAAAATCACCTCTTTTTCCTTCTCTCGATCAGACACTTAGAAAAAAAACGGGAAAAAAAAAAAAAAAATTTGGATTTTTTCTAAGTACAAAATCGAGAGTGGCTAAAAATCACCTCTTTTTCCTTCTCTCGATCAGACACTTAGAAAAAAAACGGAAAAAAAAAAAAAAAAAATTTGGATTTTTTCTAAGTACAAAATCGAGAGTGGCTAAAAATCACCTCTTTTTCCTTCTCTCGATCAGACACTCAGAAAAAAAACTGAAAAAAAAAAAAAAAAATTTTGGATTTTTTCTAAGTACAAAATCGAGACAGGCTAAAAATCACCTCTTTTTCCTTCTCTCGATCAGACACTTAGAAAAAAAACGGAAAAAAAAAAAAAAAAAATTTGGATTTTTTCTAAGTTCAAAATCGAGAGTGGCTAAAAATCACCTCTTTTTCCTTCTCTCGATCAGACACTTAGAAAAAAAAATGAAAAAATAAAAAATAAAATTTGGATTTTTTCTAAGTACAAAATCGAGAGTGGCTAAAAATCACCTCTTTTTCCTTCTCTCGATCAGACACTTAGAAAAAAAAATGAAAAAAAAAAAAAAAATTGGATTTTTTCTAAGTACAAAATCAAGAGAGGCTAAAAATCACCTCTTTTTCCTTCTCTCGATCAGACACTTAGAAAAAAAACTGAAAAAAAATAATAATAATTTTGGATTTTTTCTAAGTACAAAATCGAGAGAGGCTAAAAATCACCTCTTTTTCCTTCTCTCGATCAGACACTTAGAAAAAAAACGGAAAAAAAAAAAAAAAAATTTGGATTTTTTCTAAGTACAAAATCGAGAGTGGCTAAAAATCACCTCTTTTTCCTTCTCTCGATCAGACACTTAGAAAAAAAAAAGAAAAAAAAAAAAAAAAATTGGATTTTTTCTAAGTACAAAATCAAGAGAGGCTAAAAATCACCTCTTTTTCCTTCTCTCGATCAGACACTTAGAAAAAAAACGGAAAAAAAAAAAAAAAAAATTTGGATTTTTTCTAAGTACAAAATCGAGAGAGGCTAAAAATCACCTCTTTTTCCTTCTCTCGATCAGACACTTAGAAAAAAAACGGAAAAAAAAAAAAAAAAAATTGGATTTTTTCTAAGTACAAAATCGAGAGTGGCTAAAAATCACCTCTTTTTCCTTCTCTCGATCAGACACTTAGAAAAAAAAATGAAAAAAAAAAAAAAAAAATTGGATTTTTTCCAAGTACGAAATCAAGAGAGGTTAAAAATCACCTCTTTTTCCTTCTCTCGATCAGACACTTAGAAAAAAAAAAGAAAAAAAAAAAAAAAAATTGGATTTTTTCTAAGTACAAAATCAAGAGAGGCTAAAAATCACCTCTTTTTCCTTCTATCGATCAGACACTTAGAAAAAAAACGGAAAAAAAAAAAAAAAAAATTGGATTTTTTCTAAGTACAAAATCGAGAGAGGCTAAAAATCACCTCGTTTTCCTTCTCTCGATCAGACACTTAGAAAAAAAACGGAAAAAAAAAAAAAAAAAAATTTGGATTTTTTCTAAGTACAAAATCGAGAGTGGCTAAAAATCACCTCTTTTTCCTTCTCTCGATCAGACACTTAGAAAAAAAAAAGGAAAAAAAAAAAAAAAATTGGATTTTTTCTAAGTACAAAATCAAGAGAGGCTAAAAATCACCTCTTTTTCCTTCTCTCGATCAGACACTTAGAAAAAAAACGGAAAAAAAAAAAAAAAAAAAATTGGATTTTTTCTAAGTACAAAATCGAGAGAGGCTAAAAATCACCTCTTTTTCCTTCTCTCGATCAGACACTTAGAAAAACAACTGAAAAAAAAAAAAAAAAAATTTGGATTTTTCTAAGTACAAAATCGAGAGAGGCTAAAAATCACCTCTTTTTCCTTCTCTCGATCAGACACTTAGAAAAAAAAATGAAAAAAAAAAAAAAAAATTGGATTTTTTCTAAGTACAAAATCGAGAGAGGCTAAAAATCACCTCTTTTTCCTTCTCTCGATCAGACACTTAGAAAAAAAACGGAAAAAAAAAAAAAAAAAATTGGATTTTTTCTAAGTACAAAATCGAGAGAGGCTAAAAATCACCTCTTTTTCCTTCTCTCGATCAGACACTTAGAAAAAAAACGGAAAAAAAAAAAAAAAAAATTTGGATTTTTTCTAAGTACAAAATCGAGAGTGGCTAAAAATCACCTCTTTTTCCTTCTCTCGATCAGACACTTAGAAAAAAAAATGAAAAAAAAAAAAAAAAAATTGGATTTTTTCTAAGTACAAAATCGAGAGAGGCTAAAAATCACCTCGTTTTCCTTCTCTCGATCAGACACTTAGAAAAAAAACGGAAAAAAAAAAAAAAAAAATTTGGATTTTTTCTAAGTACAAAATCGAGAGTGGCTAAAAATCACCTCTTTTTCCTTCTCTCGATCAGACACTTAGAAAAAAAAAAGGAAAAAAAAAAAAAAATTGGATTTTTTCTAAGTACAAAATCAAGAGAGGCTAAAAATCACCTCTTTTTCCTTCTCTCGATCAGACACTTAGAAAAAAAACGGAAAAAAAAAAAAAAAAAAAATTGGATTTTTTCTAAGTACAAAATCGAGAGAGGCTAAAAATCACCTCTTTTTCCTTCTCTCGATCAGACACTTAGAAAAACAACTGAAAAAAAAAAAAAAAAAATTTGGATTTTTCTAAGTACAAAATCGAGAGAGGCTAAAAATCACCTCTTTTTCCTTCTCTCGATCAGACACTTAGAAAAAAAACTGAAAAAAAAAAAAAAAAAATTTGGATTTTTTCTAAGTACAAAATCGAGAGTGGCTAAAAATCACCTCTTTTTCCTTCTCTCGATCAGACACTTAGAAAAAAAAATGAAAAAAAAAAAAAAAAATTGGATTTTTTCTAAGTACAAAATCGAGAGAGGCTAAAAATCACCTCTTTTTCCTTCTCTCGATCAGACACTTAGAAAAAAAACGGAAAAAAAAAAAAAAAAAATTGGATTTTTTCTAAGTACAAAATCGAGAGAGGCTAAAAATCACCTCTTTTTCCTTCTCTCGATCAGACACTTAGAAAAAAAACGGAAAAAAAAAAAAAAAAAATTTGGATTTTTTCTAAGTACAAAATCGAGAGTGGCTAAAAATCACCTCTTTTTCCTTCTCTCGATCAGACACTTAGAAAAAAAAAAGAAAAAAAAAAAAAAAAAATTGGATTTTTTCTAAGTACAAAATCAAGAGAGGCTAAAAATCACCTCTTTTTCCTTCTCTCGATCAGACACTTAGAAAAAAAACGGAAAAAAAAAAAAAAAAATTTGGATTTTTTCTAAGTACAAAATCGAGAGAGGCTAAAAATCACCTCTTTTTCCTTCTCTCGATCAGACACTTAGAAAAAAAACTGAAAAAAAAAAATAATAATTTTGGATTTTTTCTAAGTACAAAATCGAGAGAGGCTAAAAATCACCTCTTTTTCCTTCTCTCGATCAGACACTTAGAAAAAAAACGGGAAAAAAAAAAAAAAAATTTGGATTTTTTCTAAGTACAAAATCGAGAGTGGCTAAAAATCACCTCTTTTTCCTTCTCTCGATCAGACACTTAGAAAAAAAACGGAAAAAAAAAAAAAAAAATTTGGATTTTTTCTAAGTACAAAATCGAAAGTGGCTAAAAATCACCTCTTTT
Organism: Entelurus aequoreus; assembly: GCF_033978785.1. Taxonomy (NCBI): domain Eukaryota; kingdom Metazoa; phylum Chordata; class Actinopteri; order Syngnathiformes; family Syngnathidae; genus Entelurus; species Entelurus aequoreus. The sequence goes on along the minus strand of NW_026908168.1, from coordinate 7,610 downwards.
TCCTTCTCTCGATCAGACACTCAGAAAAAAAACTGAAAAAAAAAATAAAAAATTTTGGATTTTTTCTAAGTACAAAATCGAGACAGGCTAAAAATCACCTCTTTTTCCTTCTCTCGATCAGACACTTAGAAAAAAAACGGAAAAAAAAAAAAAAAAAATTTGGATTTTTTCTAAGTTCAAAATCGAGAGTGGCTAAAAATCACCTCTTTTTCCTTCTCTCGATCAGACACTTAGAAAAAAAAATGAAAAAATAAAAAATAAAATTTGGATTTTTTCTAAGTACAAAATCGAGAGAGGCTAAAAATCACCTCTTTTTCCTTCTCTCGATCAGACACTTAGAAAAAAAACGGAAAAAAAAAAAAAAAAAAATTGGATTTTTTCTAAGTACAAAATCGAGAGTGGCTAAAAATCACCTCTTTTTCCTTCTCTCGATCAGACACTTAGAAAAAAAAATGAAAAAAAAAAAAAAAAAATTGGATTTTTTCTAAGTACAAAATCAAGAGAGGCTAAAAATCACCTCTTTTTCCTTCTCTCGATCAGACACTTAGAAAAAAAACTGAAAAAAAATAATAATAATTTTGGATTTTTTCTAAGTACAAAATCGAGAGAGGCTAAAAATCACCTCTTTTTCCTTCTCTCGATCAGACACTTAGAAAAAAAACGGAAAAAAAAAAAAAAAAATTTGGATTTTTTCTAAGTACAAAATCGAGAGTGGCTAAAAATCACCTCTTTTTCCTTCTCTCGATCAGACACTTACAAAAAAAACGGAAAAAAAAAAAATAAAATTTGGATTTTTTCTAAGTACAAAATCGAGAGTGGCTAAAAATCACCTCTTTTTCCTTCTCTCGATCAGACACTTAGAAAAAAAACTGAAAAAAAAAAAAAAAATTTTGGATTTTTTCTAAGTACAAAATCGAGACAGGCTAAAAATCACCTCTTTTTCCTTCTCTCGATCAGACACTTAGAAAAAAAACGGAAAAAAACAAAAAAAAAATTTGGATTTTTTCTAAGTACAAAATCGAGAGTGGCTAAAAATCACCTCTTTTTCCTTCTCTCGATCAGACACTTAGAAAAAAAACGGAAAAAAAAAAAAAAAAATTTGGATTTTTTCTAAGTACAAAATCGAGAGTGGCTAAAAATCACCTCTTTTTCCTTCTCTCGATCAGACACTTAGAAAAAAAAAAGAAAAAAAAAAAAAAAATTGGATTTTTTCTAAGTACAAAATCAAGAGAGGCTAAAAATCACCTCTTTTTCCTTCTCTCGATCAGACACTTAGAAAAAAAACGGAAAAAAAAAAAAAAAAAAATTTGATTTTTTTCTAAGTACAAAATCGAGAGTGGCTAAAAATCACCTCTTTTTCCTTCTCTCGATCAGACACTTAGAAAAAAAAAAGAAAAAAAAAAAAAAAAAATTGGATTTTTTCTAAGTACAAAATCAAGAGAGGCTAAAAATCACCTCTTTTTCCTTCTCTCGATCAGACACTTAGAAAAAAAACGGAAAAAAAAAAAAAAAAAATTTGGATTTTTTCTAAGTACAAAATCGAGAGAGGCTAAAAATCACCTCTTTTTCCTTCTCTCGATCAGACACTTAGAAAAAAAACGGAAAAAAAAAAAAAAAAAATTGGATTTTTTCTAAGTACAAAATCGAGAGTGGCTAAAAATCACCTCTTTTTCCTTCTCTCGATCAGACACTTAGAAAAAAAAATGAAAAAAAAAAAAAAAAAATTGGATTTTTTCCAAGTACGAAATCAAGAGAGGCTAAAAATCACCTCTTTTTCCTTCTCTCGATCAGACACTTAGAAAAAAAACTGAAAAAAAAAAAAAAAAATTTGGATTTTTTCTAAGTACAAAATCGAGAGAGGCTAAAAATCACCTCTTTTTCCTTCTCTCGATCAGACACTTAGAAAAAAAACGGAAAAAAAAAAAAAAAAATTGTATTTTTTCTAAGCACAAAATCGAGAGTGGCTAAAAATCACCTCTTTTTCCTTCTCTCGATCAGACACTTAGAAAAAAAACGGAAAAAAAAAAAAAAAAAAAATTGGATTTTTTCTAAGTACAAAATCGAGAGTGGCTAAAAATCACCTCTTTTTCCTTCTCTCGATCAGACACTCAGAAAAAAAACTGAAAAAAAAAAAAAAAAAATTTGGATTTTTTCTAAGTACAAAATCGAGACAGGCTAAAAATCACCTCTTTTTCCTTCTCTCGATCAGACACTTAGAAAAAAAACGGAAAAAAAAAAAAAAAAAATTTGGATTTTTTCTAAGTTCAAAATCGAGAGTGGCTAAAAATCACCTCTTTTTCCTTCTCTCGATCAGACACTTAGAAAAAAAAATGAAAAAATAAAAAATAAAATTTGGATTTTTTCTAAGTACAAAATCGAGAGAGGCTAAAAATCACCTCTTTTTCCTTCTCTCGATCAGACACTTAGAAAAAAAACGGAAAAAAAAAAAAAAAAATTGGATTTTTTCTAAGTACAAAATCGAGAGTGGCTAAAAATCACCTCTTTTTCCTTCTCTCGATCAGACACTTAGAAAAAAAAATGAAAAAAAAAAAAAAAAAATTGGATTTTTTCTAAGTACAAAATCAAGAGAGGCTAAAAATCACCTCTTTTTCCTTCTCTCGATCAGACACTTAGAAAAAAAACTGAAAAAAAATAATAATAATTTTGGATTTTTTCTAAGTACAAAATCGAGAGAGGCTAAAAATCACCTCTTTTTCCTTCTCTCGATCAGACACTTAGAAAAAAAACGGAAAAAAAAAAAAAAAAATTTGGATTTTTTCTAAGTACAAAATCGAGAGTGGCTAAAAATCACCTCTTTTTCCTTCTCTCGATCAGACACTTAGAAAAAAAACGGAAAAAAAAAAAAAAAAATTTGGATTTTTTCTAAGTACAAAATCGAGAGTGGCTAAAAATCACCTCTTTTTCCTTCTCTCGATCAGACACTTAGAAAAAAAAATGAAAAAATAAAAAATAAAATTTGGATTTTTTCTAAGTACAAAATCGAGAGAGGCTAAAAATCACCTCTTTTTCCTTCTCTCGATCAGACACTTAGAAAAAAAACGGAAAAAAAAAAAAAAAAAATTGGATTTTTTCTAAGTACAAAATCGAGAGTGGCTAAAAATCACCTCTTTTTCCTTCTCTCGATCAGACACTTAGAAAAAAAAATGAAAAAAAAAAAAAAAAAATTGGATTTTTTCTAAGTACAAAATCAAGAGAGGCTAAAAATCACCTCTTTTTCCTTCTCTCGATCAGACACTTAGAAAAAAAACTGAAAAAAAATAATAATAATTTTGGATTTTTTCTAAGTACAAAATCGAGAGAGGCTAAAAATCACCTCTTTTTCCTTCTCTCGATCAGACACTTAGAAAAAAAACGGAAAAAAAAAAAAAAAAATTTGGATTTTTTCTAAGTACAAAATCGAGAGTGGCTAAAAATCACCTCTTTTTCCTTCTCTCGATCAGACACTAAGAAAAAAAACGGAAAAAAAAAAAAAAAATTTGGATTTTTTCTAAGTACAAAATCGAGAGTGGCTAAAAATCACCTCTTTTTCCTTCTCTCGATCAGACACTTAGAAAAAAAACTGAAAAAAAAAAAAAAAATTTTGGATTTTTTCTAAGTACAAAATCGAGACAGGCTAAAAATCACCTCTTTTTCCTTCTCTCGATCAGACACTTAGAAAAAAAACGGAAAAAAACAAAAAAAAAATTTGGATTTTTTCTAAGTACAAAATCGAGAGTGGCTAAAAATCACCTCTTTTTCCTTCTCTCGATCAGACACTTAGAAAAAAAACGGAAAAAAAAAAAAAAAAAATTTGGATTTTTTCTAAGTACAAAATCGAGAGTGGCTAAAAATCACCTCTTTTTCCTTCTCTCGATCAGACACTTAGAAAAAAAAAAGAAAAAAAAAAAAAAAAAATTGGATTTTTTCTAAGTACAAAATCAAGAGAGGCTAAAAATCACCTCTTTTTCCTTCTCTCGATCAGACACTTAGAAAAAAAACGGAAAAAAAAAAAAAAAAAATTTGGATTTTTTCTAAGTACAAAATCGAGAGAGGCTAAAAATCACCTCTTTTTCCTTCTCTCGATCAGACACTTAGAAAAAAAACGGAAAAAAAAAAAAAAAAAATTGGATTTTTTCTAAGTACAAAATCGAGAGTGGCTAAAAATCACCTCTTTTTCCTTCTCTCGATCAGACACTTAGAAAAAAAAATGAAAAAAAAAAAAAAAAAATTGGATTTTTTCCAAGTACGAAATCAAGAGAGGCTAAAAATCACCTCTTTTTCCTTCTCTCGATCAGACACTTAGAAAAAAAACTGAAAAAAAAAAAAAAAAATTTGGATTTTTTCTAAGTACAAAATCGAGAGAGGCTAAAAATCACCTCTTTTTCCTTCTCTCGATCAGACACTTAGAAAAAAAACGGAAAAAAAAAAAAAAAATTTGTATTTTTTCTAAGCACAAAATCGAGAGTGGCTAAAAATCACCTCTTTTTCCTTCTCTCGATCAGACACTTAGAAAAAAAACGGAAAAAAAAAAAAAAAAAAATTGGATTTTTTCTAAGTACAAAATCGAGAGTGGCTAAAAATCACCTCTTTTTCCTTCTCTCGATCAGACACTTAGAAAAAAAAAAGAAAAAAAAAAAAAAAAAATTGGATTTTTTCTAAGTACAAAATCAAGAGAGGCTAAAAATCTCCTCTTTTTCCTTCTCTCGATCAGACACTTAGAAAAAAAACGGGAAAAAAAATAAAAAAAATTGGATTTTTTCTAAGTACAAAATCGAGAGAGGCTAAAAATCACCTCTTTTTCCTTCAGACACTAAGAAAAAAAACGGGAAAAAAAAAAAAATTTTTTAATTTTTTCTAAGTACAAAATCGAGAGTGGCTAAAAATCACCTCTTTTTCCTTCTCTCGATCAGACACTTAGAAAAAAAAATGAAAAAAAAAAAAAAAAATTGGATTTTTTCTAAGTACAAAATCAAGAGAGGCTAAAAATCACCTCTTTTTCCTTCTCTCGATCAGACACTTAGAAAAAAAACGGAAAAAAAAAAAAAAAAAATTGGATTTTTTCTAAGTACAAAATCGAGAGTGGCTAAAAATCACCTCTTTTTCCTTCTCTCGATCAGACACTTAGAAAAAAAAATAAAAAAAATAAAAAAAAATTGGATTTTTTCTAAGTACAAAATCAACAGAGGCTAAAAATCACCTCTTTTTCCTTCTCTCGATCAGACACTTAGAAAAAAAACGGAAAAAAAAAAAAAAAAAATTTGGATTTTTTCTAAGTACAAAATCGAGAGAGGCTAAAAATCACCTCTTTTTCCTTCTCTCGATCAGACACTTAGAAAAAAAACGGAAAAAAAAAAAAAAAAAAATTTGGATTTTTTCTAAGTACAAAATCGAGAGTGGCTAAAAATCACCTCTTTTTCCTTCTCTCGATCAGACACTTAGAAAAAAAAATGAAAAAAAAAAAAAAAAATTGAATTTTTTCTAAGTACAAAATCGAGAGAGGCTAAAAATCACCTCTTTTTCCTTCTCTCGATCAGACACTTAGAAAAAAAACGGAAAAAAAAAAAAAAAAAATTTGGATTTTTTCTAAGTACAAAATCGAGAGAGGCTAAAAATCACCTCTTTTTCCTTCTCTCGATCAGACACTTAGAAAAAAAACGGAAAAAAAAAAAAAAAAATTTGGATTTTTTCTAAGTACAAAATCGAGAGTGGCTAAAAATCACCTCTTTTTCCTTCTCTCGATCAGACACTTAGAAAAAAAAATGAAAAAAAAAAAAAAAATTGAATTTTTTCTAAGTACAAAATCGAGAGAGGCTAAAAATCACCTCTTTTTCCTTCTCTCGATCAGACACTTAGAAAAAAAACTGAAAAAAAAAAAAAAAAATTTTGGATTTTTTCTAAGTACAAAATCGAGAGAGGCTAAAAATCACCTCTTTTTCCTTCTCTCGATCAGACACTTAGAAAAAAAACGGAAAAAAAAAAAAAAAAAATTGGATTTTTTCTAAGTGCAAAATCGAGAGTGGCTAAAAATCACCTCTTTTTCCTTCTCTCGTTCAGACACTTAGAAAAAAAATGAAAAAAAAAAAAAAAAAAATTGGATTTTTTCTAAGTACAAAATCAAGAGAGGCTAAAAATCACCTCTTTTTCCTTCTCTCGATCAGACACTTAGAAAAAAAACGGAAAAAAAAAAAAAAAAAAAATTGGATTTTTTCTAAGTACAAAATCGAGAGTGGCTAAAAATCACCTCTTTTTCCTTCTCTCGATCAGACACTTAGAAAAAAAACGGAAAAAAAAAAAAAAAATTTGGATTTTTTCTAAGTACAAAATCGAGAGAGGCTAAAAATCACCTCTTTTTCCTTCTCTCGATCAGACACTTAGAAAAAAAACGGAAAAAAAAAAAAAAAAAAATTTGGATTTTTTCTAAGTACAAAATCGAGAGAGGCTAAAAATCACCTCTTTTTCCTTCTCTCGATCAGACACTTAGAAAAAAAACTGAAAAAAAAAAAAAAAATTTTGGATTTTTCTAAGTACAAAATCGAGAGAGGCTAAAAATCACCTCTTTTTCCTTCTCTCGATCAGACACTTAGAAAAAAAACGGAAAAAAAAAAAAAAAAAATTTGGATTTTTTATAAGTACAAAATCGAGAGTGGCTAAAAATCACCTCTTTTTCCTTCTCTCGATCAGACACTTAGAAAAAAAAATGAAAAAAAAAAAAAAACAATTTGGATTTTTTCTAAGTACAAAATCGAGAGTGGCTAAAAATCACCTCTTTTTCCTTCTCTCGATCAGACACTTAGAAAAAAAAAAGAAAAAAAAAAAAAAAAATTGGATTTTTTCTAAGTACAAAATCAAGAGAGGCTAAAAATCACCTCTTTTTCCTTCTCTCGATCAGACACTTAGAAAAAAAACTGAAAAAAAAAAAAAAAAAATTTGGATTTTTTCTAAGTACAAAATCGAGAGAGGCTAAAAATCACCTCTTTTTCCTTCTCTCGATCAGACACTTAGAAAAAAAACGGAAAAAAATAAAATAAAATTTGGATTTTTTCTAAGTACAAAATCGAGAGTGGCTAAAAATCACCTCTTTTTCCTTCTCTCGATCAGACACTTAGAAAAAAAACGGAAAAAAAAAAAAAAAAAAAATTGGGATTTTTTCTAAGTACAAAATCGAGAGTGGCTAAAAATCACCTCTTTTTCCTTCTCTCGATCAGACACTTAGAAAAAAAAATGAAAAAAAAAAAAAAAAATGGATTTTTTCTAAGTACAAAATCAAGAGAGGCGAAAAATCACCTCTTTTTCCTTCTCTCGATCAGAGACTTAGAAAAAAAACGGAAAAAAAATAAAAAAAAAATTGGATTTTTTCTAAGTACAAAATCGAGAGAGGCTAAAAATCACCTCTTTTTCCTTCTCTCGATCAGACACTTAGAAAAAAAACGGAAAAAAAAAAAAAAAAAATTTGGATTTTTTCTAAGTACAAAATCGAGAGTGGCTAAAAATCACCTCTTTTTCCTTCTCTCGATCAGACACTTAAAAAAAAAATGAAAAAAAAAAAAAAAAAATTGGATTTTTTCTAAGTACAAAATCAAGAGAGGCTAAAATCACCTCTTTTTCCTTCT
>NW_026908167.1:0-50385 GCF_033978785.1 Entelurus aequoreus | reverse complement strand
CGAGAGTGGCTAAAAATCACCTCTTTTTCCTTCTCTCGATCAGACACTTAGAAAAAAAACGGGAAAAAAAAAAAAAAAAATTGGGATTTTTTTCTAAGTACAAATCGAGAGAGGCTAAAAATCACCTCTTTTTCCTTCTCTCGATCAGACACTTAGAAAAAAAAACGGAAAAAAAAAAAAAAAATTGGATTTTTTCTAAGTACAAAATCGAGAGAGGCTAAAAATCACCTCTTTTTCCTTCTCTCGATCAGACACTTAGAAAAAAAACGGAAAAAAAAAAAAAAAAAATTTGGATTTTTTCTAAGTACAAAATCGAGAGTGGCTAAAAATCACCTCTTTTTCCTTCTCTCGATCAGACACTTAGAAAAAAAACGGAAAAAAAAAAAAAAAAATTTGGATTTTTTCTAAGTACAAAATCGAGAGTGGCTAAAAATCACCTCTTTTTCCTTCTCTCGATCAGACACTTAGAAAAAAAACGGAAAAAAAAAAAAAAAATTTGGATTTTTTCTAAGTACAAAATCGAGAGTGGCTAAAAATCACCTCTTTTTCCTTCTCTCGATCAGACACTTAGAAAAAAAACGGAAAAAAAAAAAATAAAAATTGGATTTTTTCTAAGTACAAAATCGAGAGAGGCTAAAAATCACCTCTTTTTCCTTCTCTCGATCAGACACTTAGAAAAAAAACGGAAAAAAAAAAAAAAAAATTTGGATTTTTCTAAGTACAAAATCGAGAGTGGCTAAAAATCACCTCTTTTTCCTTCTCTCGATCAGACACTTAGAAAAAAAACGGAAAAAAAAAAAAAAAATTTGGATTTTTTCTAAGTACAAAATCGAGAGTGGCTAAAAATCACCTCTTTTTCCTTCTCTCGATCAGACACTTAGAAAAAAAACTGAAAAAAAAAAAAAAAAAATTGGATTTTTTCTAAGTACAAAATCGAGAGAGGCTAAAAATCACCTCTTTTTCCTTCTCTCGATCAGACACTTAGAAAAAAAACGGAAAAAAAAAAAAAAATTTGGATTTTTTCTAAGTACAAAATCGAGAGTGGCTAAAAATCACCTCTTTTTCCTTCTCTCGATCAGACACTTAGAAAAAAAACGGAAAAAAAAAAAAAAAAATTTGGATTTTTTCTAAGTACAAAATCGAGAGAGGCTAAAAATCACCTCTTTTTCCTTCTCTCGATCAGACACTTAGAAAAAAAACGGAAAAAAAAAAAAAAAAATTGGATTTTTTCTAAGTACAAAATCGAGAGTGGCTAAAAATCACCTCTTTTTCCTTCTCTCGATCAGACACTTAGAAAAAAACGGAAAAAAAAAAAAAAAATTTGGATTTTTTCTAAGTACAAAATCGAGAGTGGCTAAAAATCACCTCTTTTTCCTTCTCTCGATCAGACACTTAGAAAAAAAACGGAAAAAAAAAAAAAAAAATTTGGATTTTTTCTAAGTACAAAATCGAGAGTGGCTAAAAATCACCTCTTTTTCCTTCTCTCGATCAGACACTTAGAAAAAAAACGGAAAAAAAAAAAAAAAATTTGGATTTTTTCTAAGTACAAAATCGAGAGTGGCTAAAAATCACCTCTTTTTCCTTCTCTCGATCAGACACTTAGAAAAAAAAAAGGAAAAAAAAAAAAAAAAATTGGATTTTTTTCTAAGTACAAAATCGAGAGTGGCTAAAAATCACCTCTTTTTCCTTCTCTCGATCAGACACTTAGAAAAAAAACGGAAAAAAAAAAAAAAAAAATTTGGATTTTTTCTAAGTACAAAATCGAGAGTGGCTAAAAATCACCTCTTTTTCCTTCTCTCGATCAGACACTTAGAAAAAAAAATGAAAAAAAAAAAAAAAAAATTGGATTTTTTCTAAGTACAAAATCGAGAGAGGCTAAAAATCACCTCTTTTTCCTTCTCTCGATCAGACACTTAGAAAAAAAACGGAAAAAAAAAAAAAATAATTTGGATTTTTTCTAAGTACAAAATCGAGAGAGGCTAAAAATCACCTCTTTTTCCTTCTCTCGATCAGACACTTAGAAAAAAAAACGGAAAAAAAAAAAAAAAAATTTGGATTTTTTCTAAGTACAAAATCGAGAGTGGCTAAAAATCACCTCTTTTTCCTTCTCTCGATCAGACACTTAGAAAAAAAACGGAAAAAAAAAAAAAAAAAATTTGGATTTTTTCTAAGTACAAAATCGAGAGTGGCTAAAAATCACCTCTTTTTCCTTCTCTCGATCAGACACTTAGAAAAAAAAATGAAAAAAAAAAAAAAAAAAATTGTATTTTTTCTAAGTACAAAATCGAGAGAGGCTAAAAATCACCTCTTTTTCCTTCTCTCGATCAGACACTTAGAAAAAAACGGAAAAAAAAAAAAATAAAATTTGGATTTTTTCTAAGTACAAAATCGAGAGAGGCTAAAAATCACCTCTTTTTCCTTTTCTCGATCAGACACTTAGAAAAAAAACGGAAAAAAAAAAAAAAAAAATTTGGATTTTTTCTAAGTACAAAATCGAGAGAGGCTAAAAATCACCTCTTTTTCCTTCTCTCGATCAGACACTTACAAAAAAAACGGAAAAAAAAAAAAAAAAAAATTTGGATTTTTTCTAAGTACAAAATCGAGAGTGGCTAAAAATCACCTCTTTTTCCTTCTCTCGATCAGACACTTAGAAAAAAAACGGAAAAAAAAAATAAAAAATTTGGATTTTTTCTAAGTACAAAATCGAGAGTGGCTAAAAATCACCTCTTTTTCCTTCTCTCGATCAGACACTTAGAAAAAAAATGAAAAAAAAAAAAAAAAAATTGGATTTTTTCTAAGTACAAAATCGAGAGAGGCTAAAAATCACCTCTTTTTCCTTCTCTCGATCAGACACTTAGAAAAAAAACGGAAAAAAAAAAAAAAAAAAAAAATTTGGATTTTTTTCTAAGTACAAAATCGAGAGTGGCTAAAAATCACCTCTTTTTTCTTCTCTCGATCAGACACTTAGAAAAAAAACGGAAAAAAAAAAAAAAAAATTTGGATTTTTTCTAAGTACAAAATCGAGAGAGGCTAAAAATCACCTCTTTTTCCTTTTCTCGATCAGACACTTAGAAAAAAAACGGAAAAAAAAAAAAAAAAATTTGGATTTTTTCTAAGTACAAAATCGAGAGAGGCTAAAAATCACCTCTTTTTCCTTCTCTCGATCAGACACTTAGAAAAAAAACGGAAAAAAAAAAAAAAAAAATTTGGATTTTTTCTAAGTACAAAATCGAGAGTGGCTAAAAATCACCTCTTTTTCCTTCTCTCGATCAGACACTTAGAAAAAAAACGGAAAAAAAAAAAAAAAAAATTTGGATTTTTTCTAAGTACAAAATCGAGAGAGGCTAAAAATCACCTCTTTTTCCTTTTCTCGATCAGACACTAAGAAAAAAAACGGAAAAAAAAAAAAAAAAATTGGATTTTTTCTAAGTACAAAATCGAGAGAGGCTAAAAATCACCTCTTTTTCCTTTTCTCGATCAGACACTTAGAAAAAAAATCGGAAAAAAAAAAAAAAAAAATTTGGATTTTTTCTAAGTACAAATCGAGAGAGGCTAAAAATCACCTCTTTTTCCTTCTCTCGATCAGACACTTAGAAAAAAAACGGAAAAAAAAAAATAACAAATTTGGATTTTTTCTAAGTACAAAATCGAGAGTGGCTAAAAATCACCTCTTTTTCCTTCTCTCGATCAGACACTTAGAAAAAAAACGGAAAAAAAAAAAAAAAAATTTGGATTTTTTCTAAGTACAAAATCGAGAGAGGCTAAAAATCACCTCTTTTTCTTTTCTCGATCAGACACTTAGAAAAAAAAATGAAAAAAAAAAATAAAAAATTGGATTTTTTCTAAGTACAAAATCGAGAGAGGCTAAAAATCACCTCTTTTTCCTTCTCTCGATCAGACACTTAGAAAAAAAACGGAAAAAAAAAAAAAAAAAATTTGGATTTTTTCTAAGTACAAAATCGAGAGAGGCTAAAAATCACCTCTTTTTCCTTTTCTCGATCAGACACTTAGAAAAAAAAATGAAAAAAAAAAAAAAAAAATTGGATTTTTTCTAAGTACAAAATCGAGAGAGGCTAAAAATCACCTCTTTTTCCTTCTCTCGATCAGACACTTAGAAAAAAAACGGAAAAAAAAAAAAAAATTGGATTTTTTCTAAGTACAAAATCGAGAGAGGCTAAAAATCACCTCTTTTTCCTTTTCTCGATCAGACACTTAGAAAAAAAACGGGAAAAAAAAAAAAAAAATTGGATTTTTTCTAAGTACAAAATCGAGAGAGGCTAAAAATCACCTCTTTTTCCTTTTCTCGATCAGACACTTAGAAAAAAAATGAAAAAAAAAAAAAAAAAATTGGATTTTTTCTAAGTACAAAATCGAGAGAGGCTAAAAATCACCTCTTTTTCCTTCTCTCGATCAGACACTTAGAAAAAAACGGAAAAAAAAAAAAAAAAAATTTGGATTTTTTCTAAGTACAAAATCGAGAGTGGCTAAAAATCACCTCTTTTTCCTTCTCTCGATCAGACACTTAGAAAAAAAACGGAAAAAAAAAAAAAAAAAATTTGGATTTTTTCTAAGTACAAAATCGAGAGAGGCTAAAAATCACCTCTTTTTCCTTCTCTCGATCAGACACTTAGAAAAAAACGGAAAAAAAAAAAAAAAAAATGGGATTTTTTCTAAGTACAAAATCGAGAGAGGCTAAAAATCACCTCTTTTTCCTTTCTCGATCAGACACTTAGAAAAAAAACGGGAAAAAAAATAAAAAAATTTGGATTTTTTCTAAGTACAAAATCGAGAGTGGCTAAAAATCACCTCTTTTTCCTTCTCTCGATCAGACACTTAGAAAAAAAACGGAAAAAAAAAAAAAAAAATTTGGATTTTTTCTAAGTACAAAATCGAGAGTGGCTAAAAATCACCTCTTTTTCCTTCTCTCGATCAGACACTTAGAAAAAAAAAATGAAAAAATAAAAATAAAAATTGGATTTTTTCTAAGTACAAAATCGAGAGAGGCTAAAAATCACCTCTTTTCCTTCTCTCGATCAGACACTTAGAAAAAAAACGGAAAAAAAAAAAAAAAAAATTTGGATTTTTTCTAAGTACAAAATCGAGAGTGGCTAAAAATCACCTCTTTTTCCTTCTCTCTATCAGACACTTAGAAAAAAAACGGGAAAAAAAAAAAAAAAATTTTTGATTTTTTCTAAGTACAAAATCGAGAGTGGCTAAAAATCACCTCTTTTTCCTTCTCTCGATCAGACACTTAGAAAAAAAAATGAAAAAAAAAAAATAAAAATTGGATTTTTTCTAAGTACAAAATCGAGAGAGGCTAAAAATCACCTCTTTTTCCTTCTCTCGATCAGACACTTAGAAAAAAAACGGAAAAAAAAAAAAAAAAAATTTGGATTTTTTCTAAGTACAAAATCGAGAGTGGCTAAAAATCACCTCTTTTTCCTTCTCTCGATCAGACACTTAGAAAAAAAACGGAAAAAAAAAAAAAAAAAATTTGGATTTTTTCTAAGTACAAAATCGAGAGTGGCTAAAAATCACCTCTTTTTCTTCTCTCGATCAGACACTTAGAAAAAAAAATGAAAAAAAAAAAAAAAAATTGGATTTTTTCTAAGTACAAAATCGAGAGAGGCTAAAAATCACCTCTTTTTCCTTCTCTCGATCAGACACTTAGAAAAAAAACGGGAAAAAAAAATTTGGATTTTTTCTAAGTACAAAATCGAGAGTGGCTAAAAATCACCTCTTTTTCCTTCTCTCGATCAGACACTTAGAAAAAAAACGGAAAAAAAAAAAAAAAAAAATTTGGATTTTTTCTAAGTACAAAATCGAGAGAGGCTAAAAATCACCTCTTTTTCATTCTCTCGATCAGACACTTAGAAAAAAAAACGGAAAAAAAAAATAAAAAATTTGGATTTTTTCTAAGTACAAAATCGAGAGTGGCTAAAAATCACCTCTTTTTCCTTCTCTCGATCAGACACTTAGAAAAAAAACGGAAAAAAAAAAAAAAAAATTTGGATTTTTTCTAAGTACAAAATCGAGAGTGGCTAAAAATCACCTCTTTTTCCTTCTCTCGATCAGACACTTAGAAAAAAAAATGAAAAAAAAAAAAAAAAATTGGATTTTTTTCTAAGTACAAAATCGAGAGTGGCTAAAAATCACCTCTTTTTCCTTCTCTCGATCAGACACTTAGAAAAAAAACAGAAAAAAAAAAAAAAAAATTTGGATTTTTTCTAAGTACAAAATCGAGAGTGGCTAAAAATCACCTCTTTTTCCTTCTCTCGATCAGACACTTAGAAAAAAAAATGAAAAAAAAAAAAAAAAAATTGGATTTTTTCTAAGTACAAAATCGAGAGAGGCTAAAAATCACCTCTTTTTCCTTCTCTCGATCAGACACTTAGAAAAAAAACGGAAAAAAAAAAAAATAATTTGGATTTTTTCTAAGTACAAAATCGAGAGAGGCTAAAAATCACCTCTTTTTCCTTCTCTCGATCAGACACTTAGAAAAAAAACGGAAAAAAAAAAAAAAAAAATTTGGATTTTTTCTAAGTACAAAATCGAGAGTGGCTAAAAATCACCTCTTTTTCCTTCTCTCGATCAGACACTTAGAAAAAAAACGGAAAAAAAAAAAAAAAAATTTGGATTTTTTCTAAGTACAAAATCGAGAGTGGCTAAAAATCACCTCTTTTTCCTTCTCTCGATCAGACACTTAGAAAAAAAAATGAAAAAAAAAAAAAAAAAAAATTGTATTTTTTCTAAGTACAAAATCGAGAGAGGCTAAAAATCACCTCTTTTTCCTTCTCTCGATCAGACACTTAGAAAAAAAACGGAAAAAAAAAAAAATAAATTTGGATTTTTTCTAAGTACAAAATCGAGAGAGGCTAAAAATCACCTCTTTTTCCTTTTCTCGATCAGACACTTAGAAAAAAAACGGAAAAAAAAAAAAAAAAATTTGGATTTTTTCTAAGTACAAAATCGAGAGAGGCTAAAAATCACCTCTTTTTCCTTCTCTCGATCAGACACTTAGAAAAAAAACGGAAAAAAAAAAAAAAAAAATTTGGATTTTTTCTAAGTACAAAATCGAGAGTGGCTAAAAATCACCTCTTTTTCCTTCTCTCGATCAGACACTTAGAAAAAAAAATGAAAAAAAAAAAAAAAAAATTGGATTTTTTCTAAGTACAAAATCGAGAGTGGCTAAAAATCACCTCTTTTTCCTTCTCTCGATCAGACACTTAGAAAAAAAACGGAAAAAAAAAAAAAAAATTTGGATTTTTTCTAAGTACAAAATCGAGAGTGGCTAAAAATCACCTCTTTTTCCTTCTCTCGATCAGACACTTAGAAAAAAAAATGAAAAAAAAAAAAAAAAATTGGATTTTTTTCTAAGTACAAAATCGAGAGTGGCTAAAAATCACCTCTTTTTCCTTCTCTCGATCAGACACTTAGAAAAAAAACAGAAAAAAAAAAAAAAAAATTTGGATTTTTTCTAAGTACAAAATCGAGAGTGGCTAAAAATCACCTCTTTTTCCTTCTCTCGATCAGACACTTAGAAAAAAAATGAAAAAAAAAAAAAAAATTGGATTTTTTCTAAGTACAAAATCGAGAGAGGCTAAAAATCACCTCTTTTTCCTTCTCTCGATCAGACACTTAGAAAAAAAACGGAAAAAAAAAAAAATAATTTGGATTTTTTCTAAGTACAAAAATCGAGAGAGGCTAAAAATCACCTCTTTTTCCTTCTCTCGATCAGACACTTAGAAAAAAAACGGAAAAAAAAAAAAAAAAAATTTGGATTTTTTCTAAGTACAAAATCGAGAGTGGCTAAAAATCACCTCTTTTTCCTTCTCTCGATCAGACACTTAGAAAAAAAACGGAAAAAAAAAAAAAAAAAATTTGGATTTTTTCTAAGTACAAAATCGAGAGTGGCTAAAAATCACCTCTTTTTCCTTCTCTCGATCAGACACTTAGAAAAAAAAATGAAAAAAAAAAAAAAAAAAAATTGTATTTTTTCTAAGTACAAAATCGAGAGAGGCTAAAAATCACCTCTTTTTCCTTCTCTCGATCAGACACTTAGAAAAAAAACGGAAAAAAAAAAAAATAAAATTTGGATTTTTTCTAAGTACAAAATCGAGAGAGGCTAAAAATCACCTCTTTTTCCTTTTCTCGATCAGACACTTAGAAAAAAAACGGAAAAAAAAAAAAAAAAAATTTGGATTTTTTCTAAGTACAAAATCGAGAGAGGCTAAAAATCACCTCTTTTTCCTTCTCTCGATCAGACACTTACAAAAAAAACGGAAAAAAAAAAAAAAAAATTTGGATTTTTTCTAAGTACAAAATCGAGAGTGGCTAAAAATCACCTCTTTTTCCTTCTCTCGATCAGACACTTAGAAAAAAAACGGAAAAAAAAAATAAAAAATTTGGATTTTTCTAAGTACAAAATCGAGAGTGGCTAAAAATCACCTCTTTTTCCTTCTCTCGATCAGACACTTAGAAAAAAAAATGAAAAAAAAAAAAAAAAATTGGATTTTTTCTAAGTACAAAATCGAGAGAGGCTAAAAATCACCTCTTTTTCCTTCTCTCGATCAGACACTTAGAAAAAAAACGGAAAAAAAAAAAAAAAAAATTTGGATTTTTTTCTAAGTACAAAATCGAGAGTGGCTAAAAATCACCTCTTTTTTCCTTCTCTCGATCAGACACTTAGAAAAAAAACGGAAAAAAAAAAAAAAAAAATTTGGATTTTTTTCTAAGTACAAAATCGAGAGAGGCTAAAAATCACCTCTTTTTCCTTCTCTCGATCAGACACTTAGAAAAAAAACGGAAAAAAAAAAAAAAATTTGGATTTTTTCTAAGTACAAAATCGAGAGTGGCTAAAAATCACCTCTTTTTCCTTCTCTCGATCAGACACTTAGAAAAAAAAATGAAAAAATAAAAAAAAAAATTGGATTTTTTCTAAGTACAAAATCGAGAGAGGCTAAAAATCACCTCTTTTTCCTTCTCTCGATCAGACACTTAGAAAAAAAACGGAAAAAAAAAAAAAAAAAATTTGGATTTTTTCTAAGTACAAAATCGAGAGTGGCTAAAAATCACCTCTTTTTCCTTCTCTCGATCAGACACTTAG
The DNA here is from genome assembly GCF_033978785.1 of Entelurus aequoreus. NCBI lineage: Eukaryota > Metazoa > Chordata > Actinopteri > Syngnathiformes > Syngnathidae > Entelurus > Entelurus aequoreus. The sequence continues at coordinate 41,279 of NW_026908167.1, read as the reverse complement.
AAAAAAAACGGAAAAAAAAAAAAAAAATTTGGATTTTTTCTAAGTACAAAATCGAGAGTGGCTAAAAATCACCTCTTTTTCCTTCTCTCGATCAGACACTTAGAAAAAAAACGGAAAAAAAAAAAAAAAAAATTGGATTTTTTCTAAGTACAAAATCGAGAGAGGCTAAAAATCACCTCTTTTTCCTTCTCTCGATCAGACACTTAGAAAAAAAACGGGAAAAAAAAAAATTTGGATTTTTTCTAAGTACAAAATCGAGAGTGGCTAAAAATCACCTCTTTTTCCTTCTCTCGATCAGACACTTAGAAAAAAAACGGGAAAAAAAAAATTTGGATTTTTTCTAAGTACAAAATCGAGAGTGGCTAAAAATCACCTCTTTTTCCTTCTCTCGATCAGACACTTAGAAAAAAACGGAAAAAAAAAAAAAAAAAATTTGGATTTTTTCTAAGTACAAAATCGAGAGAGGCTAAAAATCACCTCTTTTTCATTCTCTCGATCAGACACTTAGAAAAAAAACGGAAAAAAAAAAATAAAAAATTTGGATTTTTTCTAAGTACAAAATCGAGAGTGGCTAAAAATCACCTCTTTTTCCTTCTCTCGATCAGACACTTAGAAAAAAAACGGAAAAAAAAAAAAAAAAATTTGGATTTTTTCTAAGTACAAAATCGAGAGTGGCTAAAAATCAGCTCTTTTTCCTTCTCTCGATCAGACACTTAGAAAAAAAAATGAAAAAAAAAAAAAAAAATTGGATTTTTTTCTAAGTACAAAATCGAGAGTGGCTAAAAATCACCTCTTTTTCCTTCTCTCGATCAGACACTTAGAAAAAAACAGAAAAAAAAAAAAAAAAATTTGGATTTTTTCTAAGTACAAAATCGAGAGTGGCTAAAAATCACCTCTTTTTCCTTCTCTCGATCAGACACTTAGAAAAAAAAATGAAAAAAAAAAAAAAAAAATTGGATTTTTTCTAAGTACAAAATCGAGAGAGGCTAAAAATCACCTCTTTTTCCTTCTCTCGATCAGACACTTAGAAAAAAAACGGAAAAAAAAAAAAATAATTTGGATTTTTTCTAAGTACAAAATCGAGAGAGGCTAAAAATCACCTCTTTTTCCTTCTCTCGATCAGACACTTAGAAAAAAAACGGAAAAAAAAAAAAAAAAATTTGGATTTTTTCTAAGTACAAAATCGAGAGTGGCTAAAAATCACCTCTTTTTCCTTCTCTCGATCAGACACTTAGAAAAAAAACGGAAAAAAAAAAAAAAAAATTTGGATTTTTTCTAAGTACAAAATCGAGAGTGGCTAAAAATCACCTCTTTTTCCTTCTCTCGATCAGACACTTAGAAAAAAAAATGAAAAAAAAAAAAAAAAAAATTGGATTTTTTCTAAGTACAAAATCGAGAGAGGCTAAAAATCACCTCTTTTTCCTTCTCTCGATCAGACACTTAGAAAAAAAAATGAAAAAAAAAAAAAAAAAATTTGATTTTTTCTAAGTACAAAATCGAGAGTGGCTAAAAATCACCTCTTTTCCTTCTCTCGATCAGACACTTAGAAAAAAACGGAAAAAAAAAAAAAAAAAATTGGATTTTTTCTAAGTACAAAATCGAGAGAGGCTAAAAATCACCTCTTTTTCCTTCTCTCGATCAGACACTTAGAAAAAAAACAGAAAAAAAAAAAAAAAAATTTGGATTTTTTCTAAGTACAAAATCGAGAGTGGCTAAAAATCACCTCTTTTTCCTTCTCTCGATCAGACACTTAGAAAAAAAACGGAAAAAAAAAAAAAAAAATTGGATTTTTTCTAAGTACAAAATCGAGAGTGGCTAAAAATCACCTCTTTTTCCTTCTCTCGATCAGACACTTAGAAAAAAACGGAAAAAAAAAAATAAAAAATTTGGATTTTTTCTAAGTACAAAATCGAGAGTGGCTAAAAATCACCTCTTTTTCCTTCTCTCGATCAGACACTTAGAAAAAAAAACGGAAAAAAAAAAAAAAAAATTTGGATTTTTTCTAAGTACAAAATCGAGAGAGGCTAAAAATCACCTATTTTTCCTTTTCTCGATCAGACACTTAGAAAAAAAACGGAAAAAAAATAAAAAAATTTGGATTTTTTCTAAGTACAAAATCGAGAGAGCTAAAAATCACCTCTTTTTCCTTCTCTCGATCAGACACTTAGAAAAAAAACGGAAAAAAAAAAAAAAAAAAATTTGGATTTTTTCTATGTACAAAATCGAGAGTGGCTAAAAATCACCTCTTTTTCCTTCTCTCGATCAGACACTTAGAAAAAAAACGGAAAAAAAAAAAAAAAAATTTGGATTTTTTCTAAGTACAAAATCGAGAGAGGCTAAAAATCACCTATTTTCCTTTTCTCGATCAGACACTTAGAAAAAAAACGGAAAAAAAAAATAAAAAAATTTGGATTTTTTCTAAGTACAAAATCGAGAGAGGCTAAAAATCACCTCTTTTTCCTTTTCTCGATCAGACACTTAGAAAAAAAAATGAAAAAAAAAAAAAAAAATTGGATTTTTTCTAAGTACAAAATCGAGAGAGGCTAAAAATCACCTCTTTTTCCTTCTCTCGATCAGACACTTAGAAAAAAAACGGAAAAAAAAAAAAAAAAAATTTGGATTTTTTCTAAGTACAAAATCGAGAGTGGCTAAAAATCACCTCTTTTTCCTTCTCTCGATCAGACACTTAGAAAAAAAACGGAAAAAAAAAAAAAAAATTTTTGATTTTTTCTAAGTACAAAATCGAGAGAGGCTAAAAATCACCTCTTTTTCCTTTTCTCGATCAGACACTTAGAAAAAAAACGGAAAAAAAAAAAAAAAAAATTTGGATTTTTTCTAAGTACAAAATCGAGAGTGGCTAAAAATCACCACTTTTTCCTTCTCTCGATCAGACACTTAGAAAAAAAACGGAAAAAAAAAAAAAAAAATTTGGATTTTTTCTAAGTACAAAATCGAGAGTGGCTAAAAATCACCTCTTTTTCCTTCTCTCGATCAGACACTTAGAAAAAAAATGAAAAAAAAAAAAAAATTGGATTTTTTCTAAGTACAAAATCGAGAGAGGCTAAAAATCACCTCTTTTTCCTTCTCTCGATCAGACACTTAGCAAAAAAACGGAAAAAAAAAAAAAAAAATTTGGATTTTTTCTAAGTACAAAATCGAGAGTGGCTAAAATCACCTCTTTTTCCTTCTCTCGATCAGACACTTAGAAAAAAAACGGAAAAAAAAAAAAAAAAAAATTGGATTTTTTCTAAGTACAAAATCGAGAGTGGCTAAAAATCACCTCTTTTTCCTTCTCTCGATCAGACACTTAGAAAAAAAACGGAAAAAAAAAAAAAAAAAAATTTGAATTTTTTCTAAGTACAAAATCGAGAGAGGCTAAAAATCACCTCTTTTTCCTTTTCTCGATCAGACACTTAGAAAAAAAAATGAAAAAAAAAAAAAAAAATTGGATTTTTTCTAAGTACAAATCGAGAGAGGCTAAAAATCACCTCTTTTTCCTTCTCTCGATCAGACACTTAGAAAAAAAACGGAAAAAAAAAAAAAAAAAATTGGGTTTTTCTAAGTACAAAATTGAGAGTGGCTAAAAATCACCTCTTTTTCCTTCTCTCGATCAGACACTTAGAAAAAAAACGGAAAAAAAAAAAAAAAAAATTTGGATTTTTTCTAAGTACAAAATCGAGAGTGGCTAAAAATCACCTCTTTTTCCTTCTCTCGATCAGACACTTAGAAAAAAAATGAAAAAAAAAAAAAAAAATTGGATTTTTTCTAAGTACAAAATCGAGAGTGGCTAAAAATCACCTCTTTTTCCTTCTCTCGATCAGACACTTAGAAAAAAAACAGAAAAAAAAAAAAAAAATTTGGATTTTTTCTAAGTACAAAATCGAGAGTGGCTAAAAATCACCTCTTTTTCTTTCTCTCGATCAGACACTTAGAAAAAAAATGAAAAAAAAAAAAAAAAAATTGGATTTTTTCTAAGTACAAAATCGAGAGAGGCTAAAAATCACCTCTTTTTCCTTCTCTCGATCAGACACTTAGAAAAAAAACGGAAAAAAAAAAATAAAAATTTGGATTTTTTCTAAGTACAAAATCGAGAGTGGCTAAAAATCACCTCTTTTTCCTTCTCTCGATCAGACACTTAGAAAAAAAACGGGGAAAAAAAAAAAAAAAATTTGGATTTTTTCTAAGTACAAAATCGAGAGAGGCTAAAAATCACCTCTTTTTCCTTTTCTCGATCAGACACTTAGAAAAAAAACGGAAAAAAAAAAAAAAAAAATTGGATTTTTTCTAAGTACAAAATCGAGAGAGGCTAAAAATCACCTCTTTTTCCTTCTCTCGATCAGACACTTAGAAAAAAAACGGAAAAAAAAAAAAAAAAAATTTGGATTTTTTCTAAGTACAAAATCGAGAGTGGCTAAAAATCACCTCTTTTTCCTTCTCTCGATCAGACACTTAGAAAAAAAACGGAAAAAAAAAAAAAAAAATTTGGATTTTTTCTAAGTACAAAATCGAGAGTGGCTAAAAATCACCTCTTTTTCCTTCTCTCGATCAGACACTTAGAAAAAAAACGGGAAAAAAAAAAAAAAAAATTTGGATTTTTTCTAAGTACAAAATCGAGAGTGGCTAAAAATCACCTCTTTTTCCTTCTCTCGATCAGACACTTAGAAAAAAAACGGAAAAAAAAAAAAAAAAATTTGGATTTTTTCTAAGTACAAAATCGAGAGTGGCTAAAAATCACCTCTTTTTCCTTCTCTCGATCAGACACTTAGAAAAAAAAATGAAAAAAAAAAAAAAAAAATTGGATTTTTTTCTAAGTACAAAATCGAGAGTGGCTAAAAATCACCTCTTTTTCCTTCTCTCGATCAGACACTTAGAAAAAAAACAGAAAAAAAAAAAAAAAAATTTGGATTTTTTCTAAGTACAAAATCGAGAGTGGCTAAAAATCACCTCTTTTTCCTTCTCTCGATCAGACACTTAGAAAAAAAAATGAAAAAAAAAAAAAAAAATTGGATTTTTTCTAAGTACAAAATCGAGAGAGGCTAAAAATCACCTCTTTTTCCTTCTCTCGATCAGACACTTAGAAAAAAAACGGAAAAAAAAAAAAATAATTTGGATTTTTTCTAAGTACAAAATCGAGAGAGGCTAAAAATCACCTCTTTTTCCTTCTCTCGATCAGACACTTAGAAAAAAAACGGAAAAAAAAAAAAAAAAAATTTGGATTTTTTCTAAGTACAAAATCGAGAGTGGCTAAAAATCACCTCTTTTTCCTTCTCTCGATCAGACACTTAGAAAAAAAACGGAAAAAAAAAAAAAAAAATTTGGATTTTTTCTAAGTACAAAATCGAGAGTGGCTAAAAATCACCTCTTTTTCCTTCTCTCGATCAGACACTTAGAAAAAAAAATGAAAAAAAAAAAAAAAAAATTGGATTTTTCTAAGTACAAAATCGAGAGAGGCTAAAAATCACCTCTTTTTCCTTCTCTCGATCAGACACTTAGAAAAAAAACGGAAAAAAAAAAAAAAAAAATTGGATTTTTTCTAAGTACAAAATCGAGAGTGGCTAAAAATCACCTCTTTTTCCTTCTCTCGATCAGACACTTAGAAAAAAAACGGAAAAAAAAAAAAAAAAATTTGGATTTTTTCTAAGTACAAAATCGAGAGAGGCTAAAAATCACCTCTTTTTCCTTTTCTCGATCAGACACTTAGAAAAAAAACGGAAAAAAAAAAAAAAAAATTGGGATTTTTTCTAAGTACAAAATCGAGAGAGGCTAAAAATCACCTCTTTTTCCTTCTCTCGATCAGACACTTAGAAAAAAAACGGAAAAAAAAATAAAAAAAAATTTGGATTTTTTCTAAGTACAAAATCGAGAGTGGCTAAAAATCACCTCTTTTTCCTTCTCTCGATCAGACACTTAGAAAAAAAACGGAAAAAAAAAAAAAAAAATTTGGATTTTTTCTAAGTACAAAATCGAAAGTGGCTAAAAATCACCTCTTTTTCCTTCTCTCGATCAGACACTTAGAAAAAAAAATGAAAAAAAAAAAAAAAAAATTGGATTTTTTCTAAGTACAAAATCGAGAGAGGCTAAAAATCACCTCTTTTTCCTTCTCTCGATCAGACACTTAGAAAAAAAACGGAAAAAAAAAAAAAAAATTTGGATTTTTTCTAAGTACAAAATCGCGAGTGGCTAAAAATCACCTCTTTTTTCTTCTCTCGATCAGACACTTAGAAAAAAAACGGAAAAAAAAAAAAAAAAAATTTGGATTTTTTCTAAGTACAAAATCGAGAGAGGCTAAAAATCACCTCTTTTTCCTTTTCTCGATCAGACACTTAGAAAAAAAACGGAAAAAAAAATAAAAAAAATTGGATTTTTACTAAGTACAAAATCGAGAGTGGCTAAAAATCACCTCTTTTTCCTTCTCTCGATCAGACACTTAGAAAAAAAACGGAAAAAAAAAAAAAAAAAAATTTGGATTTTTTCTAAGTACAAAATCGAGAGTGGCTTAAAATCACCTCTTTTTCCTTCTCTCGATCAGACACTTAGAAAAAAAACGGAAAAAAAAAAAAAAAAAATTGGATTTTTTCTAAGTACAAAATCGAGAGTGGCTAAAAATCACCTCTTTTTCCTTCTCTCGATCAGACACTTAGAAAAAAAACGGAAAAAAAAAAAAAAAAAAATTTGGATTTTTTCTAAGTACAAAATCGAGAGAGGCTAAAAATCACCTCTTTTTCCTTTTCTCGATCAGACACTTAGAAAAAAAAAAGAAAAAAAAAAAAAAAAAATTGGATTTTTTCTAAGTACAAAATCGAGAGAGGCTAAAAATCACCTCTTTTTCCTTCTCTCGATCAGACACTTAGAAAAAAAACGGAAAAAAAAAAAAAAAAAAATTGGGTTTTTTCTAAGTACAAAATCGAGAGTGGCTAAAAATCACCTCTTTTTCCTTCTCTCGATCAGACACTTAGAAAAAAAACGGAAAAAAAAAAAAAAAAAATTTGGATTTTTTCTAAGTACAAAATCGAGAGTGGCTAAAAATCACCTCTTTTTCCTTCTCTCGATCAGACACTTAGAAAAAAAAATGAAAAAAAAAAAAAAAAAATTGGATTTTTTCTAAGTACAAAATCGAGAGTGGCTAAAAATCAACTCTTTTTCCTTCTCTCGATCAGACACTTAGAAAAAAAACAGAAAAAAAAAAAAAAAAAATTTGGATTTTTTCTAAGTACAAAATCGAGAGTGGCTAAAATCACCTCTTTTTCTTTCTCTCGATCAGACACTTAGAAAAAAAAATGAAAAAAAAAAAAAAAAAATTGGATTTTTTCTAAGTACAAAATCGAGAGAGGCTAAAAATCACCTCTTTTTCCTTCTCTCGATCAGACACTTAGAAAAAAAACGGAAAAAAAAAATAAAAATTTGGATTTTTTCTAAGTACAAAATCGAGAGTGGCTAAAAATCACCTCTTTTTCCTTCTCTCGATCAGACACTTAGAAAAAAACGGGGAAAAAAAAAAAAAAATTTGGATTTTTTCTAAGTACAAAATCGAGAGAGGCTAAAAATCACCTCTTTTTCCTTTTCTCGATCAGACACTTAGAAAAAAAACGGAAAAAAAAAAAAAAAAAATTGGATTTTTTCTAAGTACAAAATCGAGAGAGGCTAAAAATCACCTCTTTTTCCTTCTCTCGATCAGACACTTAGAAAAAAAACGGAAAAAAAAATAAAAAAAATTTGGATTTTTTCTAAGTACAAAATCGAGAGTGGCTAAAAATCACCTCTTTTTCCTTCTCTCGATCAGACACTTAGAAAAAAAACGGGAAAAAAAAAAAAAAAAATTGGATTTTTTCTAAGTACAAAATCGAGAGTGGCTAAAAATCACCTCTTTTTCCTTCTCTCGATCAGACACTTAGAAAAAAAAATGAAAAAAAAAAATAAAAATTGGATTTTTTCTAAGTACAAAATCGAGAGAGGCTAAAAATCACCTCTTTTTCCTTCTCTCGATCAGACACTTAGAAAAAAAACGGAAAAAAAAAAAAAAAAATTTGGATTTTTTCTAAGTACAAAATCGAGAGTGGCTAAAAATCACCTCTTTTTCCTTCTCTCGATCAGACACTTAGAAAAAAAACGGAAAAAAAAAAAAAAAATTTGGATTTTTTCTAAGTACAAAATCGAGAGTGGCTAAAAATCACCTCTTTTTCCTTCTCTCGATCAGACACTTAGAAAAAAAATGAAAAAAAAAATAAAAAATTGGATTTTTTCTAAGTACAAAATCGAGAGAGGCTAAAAATCACCTCTTTTTCCTTCTCTCGATCAGACACTTAGAAAAAAACGGGAAAAAAAAATTTGGATTTTTTCTAAGTACAAAATCGAGAGTGGCTAAAATCACCTCTTTTTCCTTCTCTCGATCAGACACTTAGAAAAAAACGGAAAAAAAAAAAAAAAAAATTTGGATTTTTTCTAAGTACAAAATCGAGAGAGGCTAAAAATCACCTCTTTTTCATTCTCTCGATCAGACACTTAGAAAAAAACGGAAAAAAAAAAATAAAAAATTTGGATTTTTTCTAAGTACAAAATCGAGAGTGGCTAAAAATCACCTCTTTTTCCTTCTCTCGATCAGACACTTAGAAAAAAAACGGAAAAAAAAAAAAAAAAATTTGGATTTTTTCTAAGTACAAAATCGAGAGTGGCTAAAAATCACCTCTTTTTCCTTCTCTCGATCAGACACTTAGAAAAAAAATGAAAAAAAAAAAAAAAAAATTGGATTTTTTTCTAAGTACAAAATCGAGAGTGGCTAAAAATCACCTCTTTTTCCTTCTCTCGATCAGACACTTAGAAAAAAAACAGAAAAAAAAAAAAAAAAATTTGGATTTTTTCTAAGTACAAAATCGAGAGTGGCTAAAAATCACCTCTTTTTCCTTCTCTCGATCAGACACTTAGAAAAAAAAATGAAAAAAAAAAAAAAAAATTGGATTTTTTCTAAGTACAAAATCGAGAGAGGCTAAAAATCACCTCTTTTTCCTTCTCTCGATCAGACACTTAGAAAAAAAACGGAAAAAAAAAAAAATAATTTGGATTTTTTCTAAGTACAAAATCGAGAGAGGCTAAAAATCACCTCTTTTTCCTTCTCTCGATCAGACACTTAGAAAAAAAACGGAAAAAAAAAAAAAAAAAAATTTGGATTTTTTCTAAGTACAAAATCGAGAGAGGCTAAAAATCACCTCTTTTTCCTTTTCTCGATCAGACACTTAGAAAAAAAACGGAAAAAAAAAAAAAAAAAAATTTGGATTTTTTCTAAGTACAAAATCGAGAGAGGCTAAAAATCACCTCTTTTTCCTTCTCTCGATCAGACACTTACAAAAAAAACGGAAAAAAAAATAAAAAAAATTTGGATTTTTTCTAAGTACAAAATCGAGAGTGGCTAAAAATCACCTCTTTTTCCTTCTCTCGATCAGACACTTAGAAAAAAACGGAAAAAAAAAATAAAAAATTTGGATTTTTTCTAAGTACAAAATCGAGAGTGGCTAAAAATCACCTCTTTTTCCTTCTCTCGATCAGACACTTAGAAAAAAAAATGAAAAAAAAAAAAAAAAAATTGGATTTTTTCTAAGTACAAAATCGAGAGAGGCTAAAAATCACCTCTTTTTCCTTCTCTCGATCAGACACTTAGAAAAAAAACGGAAAAAAAAAAAAAAAAAATTGGATTTTTTTCTAAGTACAAAATCGAGAGTGGCTAAAAATCACCTCTTTTTTCTTCTCTCGATCAGACACTTAGAAAAAAAACGGAAAAAAAAAAAAAAAAAATTGGATTTTTTCTAAGTACAAAATCGAGAGAGGCTAAAAAATCACCTCTTTTTCCTTTTCTCGATCAGACACTTAGAAAAAAAACGGAAAAAAAAAAAAAAAATTTGGATTTTTTCTAAGTACAAAATCGAGAGAGGCTAAAAATCACCTCTTTTTCCTTCTCTCGATCAGACACTTAGAAAAAAAACGGAAAAAAAAAAAAAAAAAAATTTGGATTTTTTCTAAGTACAAAATCGAGAGTGGCTAAAAATCACCTCTTTTTCCTTCTCTCGATCAGACACTTAGAAATAAACAGGGAAAAAAAAAAAAAAAAAAATTGGATTTTTACTAAGTACAAAATCGAGAGTGGCTAAAAATCACCTCTTTTTCCTTCTCTCGATCAGACACTTAGAAAAAAAACGGAAAAAAAAAAAAAAAAATTTGGATTTTTTCTAAGTACAAAATCGAGAGTGGCTAAAAATCACCTCTTTTTCCTTCCCTCGATCAGACACTTAGAAAAAAAATGGAAAAAAAAAAAAAAAAAAATTGGATTTTTTCTAAGTACAAAATCGAGAGTGGCTAAAAATCACCTCTTTTTCCTTCTCTCGATCAGACACTTAGAAAAAAAACGGAAAAAAAAAAAAAAAAAATTTGGATTTTTTCTAAGTACAAAATCGAGAGTGGCTAAAAATCACCTCTTTTTCCTTCTCTCGATCAGACACTTAGAAAAAAAAATGAAAAAAAAAAAAAAAAAATTGGATTTTTCTAAGTACAAAATCGAGAGTGGCTAAAAATCAACTCTTTTTCCTTCTCTCGATCAGACACTTAGAAAAAAAACAGAAAAAAAAAAAAAAAAATTTGGATTTTTTCTAAGTACAAAATCGAGAGAGGCTAAAAATCACCTCTTTTTCCTTTTCTCGATCAGACACTTAGAAAAAAAACGGAAAAAAAAATAAAAAAAAATTGGATTTTTACTAAGTACAAAATCGAGAGTGGCTAAAAATCACCTCTTTTTCCTTCTCTCGATCAGACACTTAGAAAAAAAACGGAAAAAAAAAAAAAAAAAATTTGGATTTTTTCTAAGTACAAAATCGAGAGTGGCTTAAAATCACCTCTTTTTCCTTCTCTCGATCAGACACTTAGAAAAAAAACGGAAAAAAAAAAAAAAAAAAATTGGATTTTTTCTAAGTACAAAATCGAGAGTGGCTAAAAATCACCTCTTTTTCCTTCTCTCGATCAGACACTTAGAAAAAAAACGGAAAAAAAAAAAAAAAAAAATTTGGATTTTTTCTAAGTACAAAATCGAGAGAGGCTAAAAATCACCTCTTTTTCCTTTTCTCGATCAGACACTTAGAAAAAAAAAGAAAAAAAAAAAAAAAAAATTGGATTTTTTCTAAGTACAAAATCGAGAGAGGCTAAAAATCACCTCTTTTTCCTTCTCTCGATCAGACACTTAGAAAAAAAACGGAAAAAAAAAAAAAAAAAAATTGGGTTTTTTCTAAGTACAAAATCGAGAGTGGCTAAAAATCACCTCTTTTTCCTTCTCTCGATCAGACACTTAGAAAAAAAACGGAAAAAAAAAAAAAAAAAATTTGGATTTTTTCTAAGTACAAAATCGAGAGTGGCTAAAAATCACCTCTTTTTCCTTCTCTCGATCAGACACTTAGAAAAAAAAATGAAAAAAAAAAAAAAAAAATTGGATTTTTTCTAAGTACAAAATCGAGAGTGGCTAAAAATCAACTCTTTTTCCTTCTCTCGATCAGACACTTAGAAAAAAAACAGAAAAAAAAAAAAAAAAAATTTGGATTTTTTCTAAGTACAAAATCGAGAGTGGCTAAAAATCACCTCTTTTTCTTTCTCTCGATCAGACACTTAGAAAAAAAAAATGAAAAAAAAAAAAAAAAAATTGGATTTTTTCTAAGTACAAAATCGAGAGAGGCTAAAAATCACCTCTTTTTCCTTCTCTCGATCAGACACTTAGAAAAAAAACGGAAAAAAAAAAATAAAAATTTGGATTTTTTCTAAGTACAAAATCGAGAGTGGCTAAAAATCACCTCTTTTTCCTTCTCTCGATCAGACACTTAGAAAAAAAACGGGGAAAAAAAAAAAAAATTTGGATTTTTTCTAAGTACAAAATCGAGAGAGGCTAAAAATCACCTCTTTTTCCTTTTCTCGATCAGACACTTAGAAAAAAAACGGAAAAAAAAAAAAAAAAATTGGATTTTTTCTAAGTACAAAATCGAGAGAGGCTAAAAATCACCTCTTTTTCCTTCTCTCGATCAGACACTTAGAAAAAAAACGGAAAAAAAAAAAAAAAAATTTGGATTTTTTCTAAGTACAAAATCGAGAGTGGCTAAAAATCACCTCTTTTTCCTTCTCTCGATCAGACACTTAGAAAAAAAACGGGAAAAAAAAAAAAAAAAAATTGGATTTTTTCTAAGTACAAAATCGAGAGTGGCTAAAAATCACCTCTTTTTCCTTCTCTCGATCAGACACTTAGAAAAAAAAATGAAAAAAAAAAATAAAAATTGGATTTTTTCTAAGTACAAAATCGAGAGAGGCTAAAAATCACCTCTTTTTCCTTCTCTCGATCAGACACTTAGAAAAAAAACGGAAAAAAAAAAAAAAAAATTTGGATTTTTTCTAAGTACAAAATCGAGAGTGGCTAAAAATCACCTCTTTTTCCTTCTCTCGATCAGACACTTAGAAAAAAAACGGAAAAAAAAAAAAAAAAAATTTGGATTTTTTCTAAGTACAAAATCGAGAGTGGCTAAAAATCACCTCTTTTTCCTTCTCTCGATCAGACACTTAGAAAAAAAAATGAAAAAAAAAAATAAAAAATTGGATTTTTTCTAAGTACAAAATCGAGAGAGGCTAAAAATCACCTCTTTTTCCTTCTCTCGATCAGACACTTAGAAAAAAAACGGGAAAAAAAAATTTGGATTTTTTCTAAGTACAAAATCGAGAGTGGCTAAAAATCACCTCTTTTTCCTTCTCTCGATCAGACACTTAGAAAAAAAACGGAAAAAAAAAAAAAAAAAAAATTTGGATTTTTTCTAAGTACAAAATCGAGAGAGGCTAAAAATCACCTCTTTTTCATTCTCTCGATCAGACACTTAGAAAAAAAACGGAAAAAAAAAAAAAAAAAATTTGGATTTTTTCTAAGTACAAAATCGAGAGTGGCTAAAAATCACCTCTTTTTCCTTCTCTCGATCAGACACTTAGAAAAAAAACGGAAAAAAAAAAAAAAAAATTTGGATTTTTTCTAAGTACAAAATCGAGAGTGGCTAAAAATCACCTCTTTTTCCTTCTCTCGATCAGACACTTAGAAAAAAAAATGAAAAAAAAAAAAAAAAAATTGGATTTTTTTCTAAGTACAAAATCGAGAGTGGCTAAAAATCACCTCTTTTTCCTTCTCTCGATCAGACACTTAGAAAAAAAACAGAAAAAAAAAAAAAAAAAATTTGGATTTTTTCTAAGTACAAAATCGAGAGTGGCTAAAAATCACCTCTTTTTCCTTCTCTCGATCAGACACTTAGAAAAAAAAATGAAAAAAAAAAAAAAAAATTGGATTTTTTCTAAGTACAAAATCGAGAGAGGCTAAAAATCACCTCTTTTTCCTTCTCTCGATCAGACACTTAGAAAAAAAACGGAAAAAAAAAAAAATAATTTGGATTTTTTCTAAGTACAAAATCGAGAGAGGCTAAAAATCACCTCTTTTTCCTTCTCTCGATCAGACACTTAGAAAAAAAACGGAAAAAAAAAAAAAAAAAAATTTGGATTTTTTCTAAGTACAAAATCGAGAGAGGCTAAAAATCACCTCTTTTTCCTTTTCTCGATCAGACACTTAGAAAAAAAACGGAAAAAAAAAAAAAAAAAATTTGGATTTTTTCTAAGTACAAAATCGAGAGAGGCTAAAAATCACCTCTTTTTCCTTCTCTCGATCAGACACTTACAAAAAAAACGGAAAAAAAAATAAAAAAAATTTGGATTTTTTCTAAGTACAAAATCGAGAGTGGCTAAAAATCACCTCTTTTTCCTTCTCTCGATCAGACACTTAGAAAAAAAACGGAAAAAAAAAAATAAAAAATTTGGATTTTTTCTAAGTACAAAATCGAGAGTGGCTAAAAATCACCTCTTTTTCCTTCTCTCGATCAGACACTTAGAAAAAAAAATGAAAAAAAAAAAAAAAAAATTGGATTTTTTCTAAGTACAAAATCGAGAGAGGCTAAAAATCACCTCTTTTTCCTTCTCTCGATCAGACACTTAGAAAAAAAACGGAAAAAAAAAAAAAAAAAATTGGATTTTTTTCTAAGTACAAAATCGAGAGTGGCTAAAAATCACCTCTTTTTTCTTCTCTCGATCAGACACTTAGAAAAAAAACGGAAAAAAAAAAAAAAAAAATTTGGATTTTTTCTAAGTACAAAATCGAGAGAGGCTAAAAATCACCTCTTTTTCCTTTTCTCGATCAGACACTTAGAAAAAAAACGGAAAAAAAAAAAAAAAAATTTGGATTTTTTCTAAGTACAAAATCGAGAGAGGCTAAAAATCACCTCTTTTTCCTTCTCTCGATCAGACACTTAGAAAAAAAACGGAAAAAAAAAAAAAAAAAAATTTGGATTTTTTCTAAGTACAAAATCGAGAGTGGCTAAAAATCACCTCTTTTTCCTTCTCTCGATCAGACACTTAGAAATAAACAGGGAAAAAAAAAAAAAAAAAATTGGATTTTTACTAAGTACAAAATCGAGAGTGGCTAAAAATCACCTCTTTTTCCTTCTCTCGATCAGACACTTAGAAAAAAAACGGAAAAAAAAAAAAAAAAATTTGGATTTTTTCTAAGTACAAAATCGAGAGTGGCTAAAAATCACCTCTTTTTCCTTCCCTCGATCAGACACTTAGAAAAAAAACGGAAAAAAAAAAAAAAAAAATTGGATTTTTTCTAAGTACAAAATCGAGAGTGGCTAAAAATCACCTCTTTTTCCTTCTCTCGATCAGACACTTAGAAAAAAAACGGAAAAAAAAAAAAAAAAATTTGGATTTTTTCTAAGTACAAAATCGAGAGTGGCTAAAAATCACCTCTTTTTCCTTCTCTCGATCAGACACTTAGAAAAAAAAATGAAAAAAAAAAAAAAAAATTGGATTTTTTCTAAGTACAAAATCGAGAGTGGCTAAAAATCACCTCTTTTTCCTTCTCTCGATCAGACACTTAGAAAAAAAACAGAAAAAAAAAAAAAAAAAATTTGGATTTTTTCTAAGTACAAAATCGAGAGTGGCTAAAAATCACCTCTTTTTCTTTCTCTCGATCAGACACTTAGAAAAAAAAATGAAAAAAAAAAAAAAAAAATTGGATTTTTTCTAAGTACAAAATCGAGAGAGGCTAAAAATCACCTCTTTTTCCTTCTCTCGATCAGACACTTAGAAAAAAAACGGGGAAAAAAAAAAAAAAATTTGGATTTTTTCTAAGTACAAAATCGAGAGAGGCTAAAAATCACCTCTTTTTCCTTTTCTCGATCAGACACTTAGAAAAAAAACGGAAAAAAAAAAAAAAAAAAATTGGATTTTTTCTAAGTACAAAATCGAGAGAGGCTAAAAATCACCTCTTTTTCCTTCTCTCGATCAGACACTTAGAAAAAAAACGGAAAAAAAAAAAAAAATTTTTTTTTTTCCGTTTTTTTTCTAAGTGTCTGATCGAGAGAAGGAAAAAGAGGTGATTTTTAGCCTCTCTCGATTTTGTACTTAGAAAAAATCCAATTTTTTTTTTTTTTTTTCATTTTTTTTTCTAAGTGTCTGATCGAGAGAAGGAAAAAGAGGTGATTTTTAGCCTCTCTCGATTTTGTACTTAGAAAAAATCCAAATTTTTTTTTTTTTTTCCCCGTTTTTTTTCTAAGTGTCTGATCGAGAGAAGGAAAAAGAGGTGATTTTTAGCCTCTCTCGATTTTGTACTTAGAAAAAATCCAATTTTTTTTTTTTTTTTTTCATTTTTTTTTCTAAGTGTCTGATCGAGAGAAAGAAAAAGAGGTGATTTTTAGCCACTCTCGATTTTGTACTTAGAAAAAATCCAAATTTTTTTTTTTTTTTTTTCTGTTTTTTTTCTAAGTGTCTGATCGAGAGAAGGAAAAAGAGGTGATTTTTAGCCACTCTCGATTTTGTACTTAGAAAAAATCCAATTTTTTTTTTTTTTTTTTCATTTTTTTTTCTAAGTGTCTGATCGAGAGAAGGAAAAAGAGGTGATTTTTAGCCACTCTCGATTTTGTACTTAGAAAAAATCCAAATTTTTTTTTTTTTTTTTTCCGTTTTTTTTCTAAGTGTCTGATCGAGAGAAGGAAAAAGAGGTGATTTTTAGCCACTCTCGATTTTGTACTTAGAAAAAATCCAATTTTTTTTTTTTTTTTTTTCCGTTTTTTTTCTAAGTGTCTGATCGAGGGAAGGAAAAAGAGGTGATTTTTAGCCACTCTCGATTTTGTACTTAGAAAAAATCCAAATTTTTTTTTTTTTTTTTTCCGTTTTTTTTCTAAGTGTCTGATCGAGAGAAGGAAAAAGAGGTGATTTTTAGCCACTCTCGATTTTGTACTTAGTAAAAATCCAATTTTTTTTTTTTTTTTTTCCCTGTTTATTTCTAAGTGTCTGATCGAGAGAAGGAAAAAGAGGTGATTTTTAGCCACTCTCGATTTTGTACTTAGAAAAAATCCAAATTTTTTTTTTTTTTTTTTTCCGTTTTTTTTCTAAGTGTCTGATCGAGAGAAGGAAAAAGAGGTGATTTTTAGCCTCTCTCGATTTTGTACTTAGAAAAAATCCAATTTTTTTTTTTTTTTTTCATTTTTTTTTCTAAGTGTCTGATCGAGAGAAGGAAAAAGAGGTGATTTTTAGCCACTCTCGATTTTGTACTTAGAAAAAATCCAAATTTTTTTTTTTTTTTTTTCCGTTTTTTTTCTAAGTGTCTGATCGAGAGAAGGAAAAAGAGGTGATTTTTAGCCACTCTCGATTTTGTACTTAGAAAAAATCCAAATTTTTTTTTTTTTTTTTTCCGTTTTTTTTCTAAGTGTCTGATCGAGAGAAGGAAAAAGAGGTGATTTTTAGCCTCTCTCGATTTTGTACTTAGAAAAAATCCAAATTTATTTTTTTTTTTTTTCCGTTTTTTTTCTAAGTGTCTGATCGAGAAAAGGAAAAAGAGGTGATTTTTAGCCTCTCTCGATTTTGTACTTAGAAAAAATCCAAATTTTTTTTTTTTTTTTTTTCCGTTTTTTTTCTAAGTGTCTGATCGAGAGAAGGAAAAAGAGGTGATTTTTAGCCACTCTCGATTTTGTACTTAGAAAAAATCCAAATTTTTTTTTTTTTTTTTTCCGTTTTTTTTCTAAGTGTCTGATCGAGAGAAGGAAAAAGAGGTGATTTTTAGCCACCCTCGATTTTGTACTTAGAAAAAATCAAAATTTTTTTTTTTTTTTTTTCCGTTTTTTTTCTAAGTGTCTGATCGAGAAAAGGAAAAAGAGGTGATTTTTAGCCTCTCTCGATTTTGTACTTAGAAAAAATCCAAATTTTTTTTTTTTTTTTTTTCCGTTTTTTTTCTAAGTGTCTGATCGAGAGAAGGAAAAAGAGGTGATTTTTAGCCACTCTGGATTTTGTACTTAGAAAAAATCCAATTTTTTTTTTTTTTTTTTCCGTTTTTTTTCTAAGTGTCTGATCGAGAGAAGGAAAAAGAGGTGATTTTTAGCCTCTCTCGATTTTGTACTTAGAAAAAATCCAAATTTTTTTTTTTTTTTTTTTCCGTTTTTTTTCTAAGTGTCTGATCGAGAGAAGGAAAAAGAGGTGATTTTTAGCCACTCTCGATTTTGTACTTAGAAAAAATCCAAATTTTTTTTTTTTTTTTTCCGTTTTTTTTCTAAGTGTCTGATCGAGAGAAGGAAAAAGAGGTGATTTTTAGCCTCTCTCGATTTTTACTTAGAAAAAATCCAATTTTTTTTTTTTTTTTCATTTTTTTTTCTAAGTGTCTGATCGAGAGAAGGAAAAAGAGGTGATTTTTAGCCACTCTCGATTTTGTACTTAGAAAAAATCCAAATTTTTTTTTTTTTTTTTTCCGTTTTTTTTCTAAGTGTCTGATCGAGAGAAGGAAAAAGAGGTGATTTTTAGCCACTCTCGATTTTGTACTTAGAAAAAATCCAAATTTTTTTTTTTTTTTTTCCGTTTTTTTTCTAAGTGTCTGATCGAGAGAAGGAAAAAGAGGTGATTTTTAGCCTCTCTCGATTTTGTACTTAGAAAAAATCCAAATTTTTTTTTTTTTTTTTTTTCCGTTTTTTTTCTAAGTGTCTGATTGAGAGAAGGAAAAAGAGGTGATTTTTAGCCTCTCTCGATTTTGTACTTAGAAAAAATCCAAAATTTTTTTTTTTTTTTTTCCGTTTTTTTTCTAAGTGTCTGATCGAGAGAAGGAAAAATAGGTGATTTTTAGCCACTCTCGATTTTGTACTTAGAAAAAATCCAAATTTTTTTTTTTTTTTTTTCCGTTTTTTTTCTAAGTGTCTGATCGAGAGAAGGAAAAAGAGGTGATTTTTAGCCTCTCTCGATTTTGTACTTAGAAAAAATCCAATTTTTTTTTTTTTTTTTTCATTTTTTTTTCTAAGTGTCTGATCGAGAAAAGGAAAAAGAGGTGATTTTTAGCCTCTCTCGATTTTGTACTTAGAAAAAATCCAAATTTTTTTATTTTTTTTTTTCCGTTTTTTTTCTAAGTGTCTGATCGAGAGAAGGAAAAAGAGGTGATTTTTAGCCACTCTCGATTTTGTACTTAGAAAAAATCCAAATTTTTTTTTTTTTTTTTTCCGTTTTTTTTCTAAGTGTCTGATCGAGAGAAGGAAAAAGAGGTGATTTTTAGCCACCCTCGATTTTGTACTTAGAAAAAATCAAAATTTTTTTTTTTTTTTTTTCCGTTTTTTTTCTAAGTGTCTGATCGAGAAAAGGAAAAAGAGGTGATTTTTAGCCTCTCTCGATTTTGTACTTAGAAAAAATCCAAATTTTTTTTTTTTTTTTTTCCGTTTTTTTTCTAAGTGTCTGATCGAGAGAAGGAAAAAGAGGTGATTTTTAGCCACTCTGGATTTTGTACTTAGAAAAAATCCAATTTTTTTTTTTTTTTTTTCCGTTTTTTTTCTAAGTGTCTGATCGAGAAAAGGAAAAAGAGGTGATTTTTAGCCTCTCTCGATTTTGTACTTAGAAAAAATCCAAATTTTTTTTTTTTTTTTTTTCCGTTTTTTTTCTAAGTGTCTGATCGAGAGAAGGAAAAAGAGGTGATTTTTAGCCACTCTCGATTTTGTACTTAGAAAAAATCCAAATTTTTTTTTTTTTTTTTTCCGTTTTTTTTCTAAGTGTCTGATCGAGAGAAGGAAAAAGAGGTGATTTTTAGCCACCCTCGATTTTGTACTTAGAAAAAATCAAAATTTTTTTTTTTTTTTTTTCCGTTTTTTTTCTAAGTGTCTGATCGAGAAAAGGAAAAAGAGGTGATTTTTAGCCTCTCTCGATTTTGTACTTAGAAAAAATCCAAATTTTTTTTTTTTTTTTTTCCGTTTTTTTTCTAAGTGTCTGATCGAGAGAAGGAAAAAGAGGTGATTTTTAGCCACTCTGGATTTTGTACTTAGAAAAAATCCAATTTTTTTTTTTTTTTTTTCCGTTTTTTTTCTAAGTGTCTGATCGAGAGAAGGAAAAAGAGGTGATTTTTAGCCTCTCTCGATTTTGTACTTAGAAAAAATCCAAATTTTTTTTTTTTTTTTTTTCCGTTTTTTTTCTAAGTGTCTGATCGAGAGAAGGAAAAAGAGGTGATTTTTAGCCACTCTCGATTTTGTACTTAGAAAAAATCCAAATTTTTTTTTTTTTTTTTTCCGTTTTTTTTCTAAGTGTCTGATCGAGAGAAGGAAAAAGAGGTGATTTTTAGCCTCTCTCGATTTTGTACTTAGAAAAAATCCAATTTTTTTTTTTTTTTTCATTTTTTTTTCTAAGTGTCTGATCGAGAGAAGGAAAAAGAGGTGATTTTTAGCCACTCTCGATTTTGTACTTAGAAAAAATCCAAATTTTTTTTTTTTTTTTTTCCGTTTTTTTTCTAAGTGTCTGATCGAGAGAAGGAAAAAGAGGTGATTTTTAGCCACTCTCGATTTTGTACTTAGAAAAAATCCAAATTTTTTTTTTTTTTTTTTCCGTTTTTTTTCTAAGTGTCTGATCGAGAGAAGGAAAAAGAGGTGATTTTTAGCCTCTCTCGATTTTGTACTTAGAAAAAATCCAAATTTTTTTTTTTTTTTTTTTTCCGTTTTTTTTCTAAGTGTCTGATTGAGAGAAGGAAAAAGAGGTGATTTTTAGCCTCTCTCGATTTTGTACTTAGAAAAAATCCAAATTTTTTTTTTTTTTTTTTCCGTTTTTTTTCTAAGTGTCTGATCGAGAGAAGGAAAAAGAGGTGATTTTTAGCCTCTCTCGATTTTGTACTTAGAAAAAATCCAATTTTTTTTTTTTTTTTTTCATTTTTTTTTCTAAGTGTCTGATCGAGAAAAGGAAAAAGAGGTGATTTTTAGCCTCTCTCGATTTTGTACTTAGAAAAAATCCAATTTTTTTTTTTTTTTTTTCATTTTTTTTTCTAAGTGTCTGATCGAGAAAAGGAAAAAGAGGTGATTTTTAGCCACTCTCGATTTTGTACTTAGAAAAAATCCAAATTTTTTTTTTTTTTTTTTCCGTTTTTTTTCTAAGTGTCTGATCGAGAGAAGGAAAAAGAGGTGATTTTTAGCCACTCTCGATTTTGTACTTAGAAAAAATCCAAATTTTTTTTTTTTTTTTTCCGTTTTTTTTCTAAGTGTCTGATCGAGAGAAGGAAAAAGAGGTGATTTTTAGCCTCTCTCGATTTTGTACTTAGAAAAAATCCAAATTTTTTTTTTTTTTTTTTTCCGTTTTTTTTCTAAGTGTCTGATCGAGAGAAGGAAAAAGAGGTGATTTTTAGCCACTCTCGATTTTGTACTTAGAAAAAATCCAAATTTTTTTTTTTTTTTTTTCCGTTTTTTTTCTAAGTGTCTGATCGAGAGAAGGAAAAAGAGGTGATTTTTAGCCTCTTTCGATTTTGTACTTAGAAAAAATCCAATTTTTTTTTTTTTTTTTTCATTTTTTTTTCTAAGTGTCTGATCGAGAGAAGGAAAAAGAGGTGATTTTTAGCCACTCTCGATTTTGTACTTAGAAAAAATCCAAATTTTTTTTTTTTTTTTTCTGTTTTTTTTCTAAGTGTCTTATCGAGAGAAGGAAAAAGAGGTGATTTTTAGCCACTCTCGATTTTGTACTTCGAAAAAAATCCAAATTTTTTTTTTTTTTTTTTTCCGTTTTTTTTCTAAGTGTCTGATCGAGAGAAGGAAAAAGAGGTGATTTTTAGCCTCTCTCGATTTTGTACTTAGAAAAAATCCAATTTTTTTTTTTTTTTTCTTTTTTTTTTCTAAGTGTCTGATCGAGAGAAGGAAAAAGAGGTGATTTTTAGCCACTCTCGAATTTGTACTTAGAAAAAATCCAATTTTTTTTTTTTTTTTTTTCCGTTTTTTTTCTAAGTGTCTGATCGAGAGAAGGAAAAAGAGGTGATTTTTAGCCACTCTCGATTTTGTACTTAGAAAAAATCCAATTTTTTTTTTTTTTTTTTTCCGTTTTTTTTCTAAGTGTCTGATCGAGAGAAGGAAAAAGAGGTGATTTTTAGCCTCTCTCGATTTTGTACTTAGAAAAAATCCAATTTTTATTTTTTTATTTTTTTTTTTTTTTTCTAAGTGTCTGATCGAGAAAAGGAAAAAGAGGTGATTTTTAGCCTCTCTCGATTTTGTACTTAGAAAAAATCCAAATTTTTTTTTTTTTTTTTTCCGTTTTTTTTCTAAGTGTCTGATCGAGAAAAGGAAAAAGAGGTGATTTTTAGCCTCTCTCGATTTTGTACTAAGAAAAAATCCAAATTTTTATTTTTTTTTTTCCGTTTTTTTTTTCTAAGTGTCTGATCGAGAGAAGGAAAAAGAGGTGATTTTTAGCCACTCTCGATTTTGTACTTAGAAAAAATCCAAATTTTTTTCTTTTTTTTTCCGTTTTTTTTCTAAGTGTCTGATCGAGAGAAGGAAAAAGAGGTGATTTTTAGCCTCTCTCGATTTTGTACTTAGAAAAAATCCATTTTTTTTTATTTTTTTTTTCCGTTTTTTTTCTAAGTGTCTGATCGAGAGAAGGAAAAAGAGGTGATTTTTAGCCACTCTCGATTTTGTACTTAGAAAAAATCCAATTTTTTTTTTTTTTTTTTTCCGTTTTTTTTCTAAGTGTCTGATCGAGAGAAGGAAAAAGAGGTGATTTTTAGCCTCTCTCGATTTTGTACTTAGAAAAAATCCAATTTTTTTTTTTTTTTTTTCATTTTTTTTTCTAAGTGTCTGATCGAGAGAAGGAAAAAGAGGTGATTTTTAGCCACTCTCGATTTTGTACTTAGAAAAAATCCAAATTTTTTTTTTTTTTTTTCCGTTTTTTTTCTAAGTGTCTGATCGAGAGAAGGAAAAAGAGGTGATTTTTAGCCACCCTCGATTTTGTACTTAGAAAAAATCCAAATTTTTTTTTTTTTTTTTTCCGTTTTTTTTCTAAGTGTCTGATCGAGAAAAGGAAAAAGAGGTGATTTTTAGCCTCTCTCGATTTTGTACTTAGAAAAAATCCAAATTTTTTTTTTTTTTTTTTCCGTTTTTTTTCTAAGTGTCTGATCGAGAGAAGGAAAAAGAGGTGATTTTTAGCCACTCTGGATTTTGTACTTAGAAAAAATCCAATTTTTTTTTTTTTTTTTTTCCGTTTTTTTTCTAAGTGTCTGATCGAGAGAAGGAAAAAGAGGTGATTTTTAGCCTCTCTCGATTTTGTACTTAGAAAAAATCCAATTTTTTTTTTTTTTTTTCATTTTTTTTTCTAAGTGTCTGATCGAGAAAAGGAAAAAGAGGTGATTTTTAGCCTCTCTCGATTTTGTACTTAGAAAAAATCCAATTTTTTTTTTTTTTTTTTCATTTTTTTTTCTAAGTGTCTGATCGAGAGAAGGAAAAAGAGGTGATTTTTAGCCACTCTCGATTTTGTACTTAGAAAAAATCCAAATTTTTTTTTTTTTTTTTTCCGTTTTTTTTCTAAGTGTCTGATCGAGAGAAGGAAAAAGAGGTGATTTTTAGCCTCTCTCGATTTTGTACTTAGAAAAAATCCAATTTTTTTTTTTTTTTTCATTTTTTTTTCTAAGTGTCTGATCGAGAGAAGGAAAAAGAGGTGATTTTTAGCCACTCTCGATTTTGTACTTAGAAAAAATCCAAATTTTTTTTTTTTTTTTTTCCGTTTTTTTTCTAAGTGTCTGATCGAGAGAAGGAAAAAGAGGTGATTTTTAGCCACTCTCGATTTTGTACTTAGAAAAAATCCAAATTTTTTTTTTTTTTTTTTCCGTTTTTTTTCTAAGTGTCTGATCGAGAGAAGGAAAAAGAGGTGATTTTTAGCCTCTCTCGATTTTGTACTTAGAAAAAATCCAAATTTATTTTTTTTTTTTTTCCGTTTTTTTTCTAAGTGTCTGATCGAGAAAAGGAAAAAGAGGTGATTTTTAGCCTCTCTCGATTTTGTACTTAGAAAAAATCCAAATTTTTTTTTTTTTTTTTTTCCGTTTTTTTTCTAAGTGTCTGATCGAGAGAAGGAAAAAGAGGTGATTTTTAGCCACTCTCGATTTTGTACTTAGAAAAAATCCCAATTTTTTTTTTTTTTTTTTCCGTTTTTTTTCTAAGTGTCTGATCGAGAGAAGGAAAAAGAGGTGATTTTTAGCCACCCTCGATTTTGTACTTAGAAAAAATCAAAATTTTTTTTTTTTTTTTTTCCGTTTTTTTTCTAAGTGTCTGATCGAGAAAAGGAAAAAGAGGTGATTTTTAGCCTCTCTCGATTTTGTACTTAGAAAAAATCCAAATTTTTTTTTTTTTTTTTTCCGTTTTTTTTCTAAGTGTCTGATCGAGAGAAGGAAAAAGAGGTGATTTTTAGCCACTCTGGATTTTGTACTTAGAAAAAATCCAATTTTTTTTTTTTTTTTTTCCGTTTTTTTTCTAAGTGTCTGATCGAGAGAAGGAAAAAGAGGTGATTTTTAGCCTCTCTCGATTTTGTACTTAGAAAAAATCCAAATTTTTTTTTTTTTTTTTTTCCGTTTTTTTTCTAAGTGTCTGATCGAGAGAAGGAAAAAGAGGTGATTTTTAGCCACTCTCGATTTTGTACTTAGAAAAAATCCAATTTTTTTTTTTTTTTTCATTTTTTTTTCTAAGTGTCTGATCGAGAGAAGGAAAAAGAGGTGATTTTTAGCCACTCTCGATTTTGTACTTAGAAAAAATCCAAATTTTTTTTTTTTTTTTTTCCGTTTTTTTTCTAAGTGTCTGATCGAGAGAAGGAAAAAGAGGTGATTTTTAGCCACTCTCGATTTTGTACTTAGAAAAAATCCAAATTTTTTTTTTTTTTTTTTCCGTTTTTTTTCTAAGTGTCTGATCGAGAGAAGGAAAAAGAGGTGATTTTTAGCCTCTCTCGATTTTGTACTTAGAAAAAATCCAAATTTTTTTTTTTTTTTTTTTCCGTTTTTTTTCGAAGTGTCTGATCGAGAGAAGGAAAAAGAGGTGATTTTTAGCCTCTCTCGATTTTGTACTTAGAAAAAATCCAAATTTTTTTTTTTTTTTTTTTCCGTTTTTTTTCGAAGTGTCTGATCGAGAGAAGGAAAAAGAGGTGATTTTTAGCCACTCTCGATTTTGTACTTAGAAAAAATCCAAATTTTTTTTTTTTTTTTTCCGTTTTTTTTCTAAGTGTCTGATCGAGAGAAGGAAAAAGAGGTGATTTTTAGCCACCCTCGATTTTGTACTTAGAAAAAATCAAAATTTTTTTTTTTTTTTTTTCCGTTTTTTTTCTAAGTGTCTGATCGAGAAAAGGAAAAAGAGGTGATTTTTAGCCTCTCTCGATTTTGTACTTAGAAAAAATCCAAATTTTTTTTTTTTTTTTTTCCGTTTTTTTTCTAAGTGTCTGATCGAGAGAAGGAAAAAGAGGTGATTTTTAGCCACTCTCGATTTTGTACTTAGAAAAAATCCAATTTTTTTTTTTTTTTTCATTTTTTTTTCTAAGTGTCTGATCGAGAGAAGGAAAAAGAGGTGATTTTTAGCCACTCTCGATTTTGTACTTAGAAAAAATCCAAATTTTTTTTTTTTTTTTTTCCGTTTTTTTTCTAAGTGTCTGATCGAGAGAAGGAAAAAGAGGTGATTTTTAGCCACTCTCGATTTTGTACTTAGAAAAAATCCAAATTTTTTTTTTTTTTTTTTCCGTTTTTTTTCTAAGTGTCTGATCGAGAGAAGGAAAAAGAGGTGATTTTTAGCCTCTCTCGATTTTGTACTTAGAAAAAATCCAAATTTTTTTTTTTTTTTTTTCCGTTTTTTTTCTAAGTGTCTGATCGAGAAAAGGAAAAAGAGGTGATTTTTAGCCTCTCTCGATTTTGTACTTAGAAAAAATCCAAATTTTTTTTTTTTTTTTTTTCCGTTTTTTTTCGAAGTGTCTGATCGAGAGAAGGAAAAAGAGGTGATTTTTAGCCACTCTCGATTTTGTACTTAGAAAAAATCCAAATTTTTTTTTTTTTTTTTTCCGTTTTTTTTCTAAGTGTCTGATCGAGAGAAGGAAAAAGAGGTGATTTTTAGCCACCCTCGATTTTGTACTTAGAAAAAATCAAAATTTTTTTTTTTTTTTTTTCCGTTTTTTTTCTAAGTGTCTGATCGAGAAAAGGAAAAAGAGGTGATTTTTAGCCTCTCTCGATTTTGTACTTAGAAAAAATCCAATTTTTTTTTTTTTTTTTTTCCGTTTTTTTTCTAAGTGTCTGATCGAGAGAAGGAAAAAGAGGTGATTTTTAGCCACTCTGGATTTTGTACTTAGAAAAAATCCATTTTTTTTTTTTTTTTTTCCCGTTTTTTTTCTAAGTGTCTGATCGAGAGAAGGAAAAAGAGGTGATTTTTAGCCTCTCTCGATTTTGTACTTAGAAAAAATCCAATTTTTTTTTTTTTTTTTTCATTTTTTTTTCTAAGTGTCTGATCGAGAAAAGGAAAAAGAGGTGATTTTTAGCCTCTCTCGATTTTGTACTTAGAAAAAATCCAATTTTTTTTTTTTTTTTTCATTTTTTTTTCTAAGTGTCTGATCGAGAGAAGGAAAAAGAGGTGATTTTTAGCCACTCTCGATTTTGTACTTAGAAAAAATCCAAATTTTTTTTTTTTTTTTTTCCGTTTTTTTTCTAAGTGTCTGATCGAGAGAAGGAAAAAGAGGTGATTTTTAGCCTCTCTCGATTTTGTACTTAGAAAAAATCCAATTTTTTTTTTTTTTTTTCATTTTTTTTTCTAAGTGTCTGATCGAGAGAAGGAAAAAGAGGTGATTTTTAGCCACTCTCGATTTTGTACTTAGAAAAAATCCAAATTTTTTTTTTTTTTTTTTCCGTTTTTTTTCTAAGTGTCTGATCGAGAGAAGGAAAAAGAGGTGATTTTTAGCCACTCTCGATTTTGTACTTAAAAAAATCCAAATTTTTTTTTTTTTTTTTTCCGTTTTTTTTCTAAGTGTCTGATCGAGAGAAGGAAAAAGAGGTGATTTTTAGCCTCTCTCGATTTTGTACTTAGAAAAAATTCAAATTTTTTTTTTTTTTTTTTCCGTTTTTTTTCTAAGTGTCTGATCGAGAAAAGGAAAAAGAGGTGATTTTTAGCCTCTCTCGATTTTGTACTTAGAAAAAATCCAATTTTTTTTTTTTTTTTTTCATTTTTTTTTCTAAGTGTCTGATCGAGAGAAGGAAAAAGAGGTGATTTTTAGCCACTCTCGATTTTGTACTTAGAAAAAATCCAAATTTTTTTTTTTTTTTTTCCGTTTTTTTTCTAAGTGTCTGATCGAGAGAAGGAAAAAGAGGTGATTTTTAGCCTCTCTCGATTTTGTACTTAGAAAAAATCCAAATTTTTTTTTTTTTTTTTTCCGTTTTTTTTCTAAGTGTCTGATCGAGAGAAGGAAAAAGAGGTGATTTTTAGCCACTCTCGATTTTGTACTTAGAAAAAATCCAAATTTTTTTTTTTTTTTTTTCCGTTTTTTTTCTAAGTGTCTGATCGAGAGAAGGAAAAAGAGGTGATTTTTAGCCTCTTTCGATTTTGTACTTAGAAAAAATCCAATTTTTTTTTTTTTTTTTTCATTTTTTTTTCTAAGTGTCTGATCGAGAGAAGGAAAAAGAGGTGATTTTTAGCCACTCTCGATTTTGTACTTAGAAAAAATCCAAATTTTTTTTTTTTTTTTTCTGTTTTTTTTCTAAGTGTCTTATCGAGAGAAGGAAAAAGAGGTGATTTTTAGCCACTCTCGATTTTGTACTTCGAAAAAAATCCAAATTTTTTTTTTTTTTTTTTTCCGTTTTTTTTCTAAGTGTCTGATCGAGAGAAGGAAAAAGAGGTGATTTTTAGCCTCTCTCGATTTTGTACTTAGAAAAAATCCAATTTTTTTTTTTTTTTTCTTTTTTTTTTCTAAGTGTCTGATCGAGAGAAGGAAAAAGAGGTGATTTTTAGCCACTCTCGAATTTGTACTTAGAAAAAATCCAATTTTTTTTTTTTTTTTTTTCCGTTTTTTTTCTAAGTGTCTGATCGAGAGAAGGAAAAAGAGGTGATTTTTAGCCACTCTCGATTTTGTACTTAGAAAAAATCCAATTTTTTTTTTTTTTTTTTTCCGTTTTTTTTCTAAGTGTCTGATCGAGAGAAGGAAAAAGAGGTGATTTTTAGCCTCTCTCGATTTTGTACTTAGAAAAAATCCAATTTTTATTTTTTTATTTTTTTTTTTTTTTTCTAAGTGTCTGATCGAGAAAAGGAAAAAGAGGTGATTTTTAGCCTCTCTCGATTTTGTACTTAGAAAAAATCCAAATTTTTTTTTTTTTTTTTTCCGTTTTTTTTCTAAGTGTCTGATCGAGAAAAGGAAAAAGAGGTGATTTTTAGCCTCTCTCGATTTTGTACTAAGAAAAAATCCAAATTTTTATTTTTTTTTTTCCGTTTTTTTTTTCTAAGTGTCTGATCGAGAGAAGGAAAAAGAGGTGATTTTTAGCCACTCTCGATTTTGTACTTAGAAAAAATCCAAATTTTTTTCTTTTTTTTTCCGTTTTTTTTCTAAGTGTCTGATCGAGAGAAGGAAAAAGAGGTGATTTTTAGCCTCTCTCGATTTTGTACTTAGAAAAAATCCATTTTTTTTTATTTTTTTTTTCCGTTTTTTTTCTAAGTGTCTGATCGAGAGAAGGAAAAAGAGGTGATTTTTAGCCACTCTCGATTTTGTACTTAGAAAAAATCCAATTTTTTTTTTTTTTTTTTTCCGTTTTTTTTCTAAGTGTCTGATCGAGAGAAGGAAAAAGAGGTGATTTTTAGCCTCTCTCGATTTTGTACTTAGAAAAAATCCAATTTTTTTTTTTTTTTTTTCATTTTTTTTTCTAAGTGTCTGATCGAGAGAAGGAAAAAGAGGTGATTTTTAGCCACTCTCGATTTTGTACTTAGAAAAAATCCAAATTTTTTTTTTTTTTTTTTCCGTTTTTTTTCTAAGTGTCTGATCGAGAGAAGGAAAAAGAGGTGATTTTTAGCCACCCTCGATTTTGTACTTAGAAAAAATCCAAATTTTTTTTTTTTTTTTTTCCGTTTTTTTTCTAAGTGTCTGATCGAGAAAAGGAAAAAGAGGTGATTTTTAGCCTCTCTCGATTTTGTACTTAGAAAAAATCCAAATTTTTTTTTTTTTTTTTTCCGTTTTTTTTCTAAGTGTCTGATCGAGAGAAGGAAAAAGAGGTGATTTTTAGCCACTCTGGATTTTGTACTTAGAAAAAATCCAATTTTTTTTTTTTTTTTTTTCCGTTTTTTTTCTAAGTGTCTGATCGAGAGAAGGAAAAAGAGGTGATTTTTAGCCTCTCTCGATTTTGTACTTAGAAAAAATCCAATTTTTTTTTTTTTTTTTCATTTTTTTTTCTAAGTGTCTGATCGAGAAAAGGAAAAAGAGGTGATTTTTAGCCTCTCTCGATTTTGTACTTAGAAAAAATCCAATTTTTTTTTTTTTTTTTTCATTTTTTTTTCTAAGTGTCTGATCGAGAGAAGGAAAAAGAGGTGATTTTTAGCCACTCTCGATTTTGTACTTAGAAAAAATCCAAATTTTTTTTTTTTTTTTTTCCGTTTTTTTTCTAAGTGTCTGATCGAGAGAAGGAAAAAGAGGTGATTTTTAGCCTCTCTCGATTTTGTACTTAGAAAAAATCCAATTTTTTTTTTTTTTTTTCATTTTTTTTTCTAAGTGTCTGATCGAGAGAAGGAAAAAGAGGTGATTTTTAGCCACTCTCGATTTTGTACTTAGAAAAAATCCAAATTTTTTTTTTTTTTTTTTCCGTTTTTTTTCTAAGTGTCTGATCGAGAGAAGGAAAAAGAGGTGATTTTTAGCCACTCTCGATTTTGTACTTAGAAAAAATCCAAATTTTTTTTTTTTTTTTTTCCGTTTTTTTTCTAAGTGTCTGATCGAGAGAAGGAAAAAGAGGTGATTTTTAGCCTCTCTCGATTTTGTACTTAGAAAAAATCCAAATTTATTTTTTTTTTTTTTCCGTTTTTTTTCTAAGTGTCTGATCGAGAAAAGGAAAAAGAGGTGATTTTTAGCCTCTCTCGATTTTGTACTTAGAAAAAATCCAAATTTTTTTTTTTTTTTTTTTCCGTTTTTTTTCTAAGTGTCTGATCGAGAGAAGGAAAAAGAGGTGATTTTTAGCCACTCTCGATTTTGTACTTAGAAAAAATCCCAATTTTTTTTTTTTTTTTTCCGTTTTTTTTCTAAGTGTCTGATCGAGAGAAGGAAAAAGAGGTGATTTTTAGCCACCCTCGATTTTGTACTTAGAAAAAATCAAAATTTTTTTTTTTTTTTTTCCGTTTTTTTTCTAAGTGTCTGATCGAGAAAAGGAAAAAGAGGTGATTTTTAGCCTCTCTCGATTTTGTACTTAGAAAAAATCCAAATTTTTTTTTTTTTTTTTCCGTTTTTTTTCTAAGTGTCTGATCGAGAGAAGGAAAAAGAGGTGATTTTTAGCCACTCTGGATTTTGTACTTAGAAAAAATCCAATTTTTTTTTTTTTTTTTTCCGTTTTTTTTCTAAGTGTCTGATCGAGAGAAGGAAAAAGAGGTGATTTTTAGCCTCTCTCGATTTTGTACTTAGAAAAAATCCAAATTTTTTTTTTTTTTTTTTCCGTTTTTTTTCTAAGTGTCTGATCGAGAGAAGGAAAAAGAGGTGATTTTTAGCCACTCTCGATTTTGTACTTAGAAAAAATCCAATTTTTTTTTTTTTTTTCATTTTTTTTTCTAAGTGTCTGATCGAGAGAAGGAAAAAGAGGTGATTTTTAGCCACTCTCGATTTTGTACTTAGAAAAAATCCAAATTTTTTTTTTTTTTTTTTCCGTTTTTTTTCTAAGTGTCTGATCGAGAGAAGGAAAAAGAGGTGATTTTAGCCACTCTCGATTTTGTACTTAGAAAAAATCCAAATTTTTTTTTTTTTTTTTTCCGTTTTTTTTCTAAGTGTCTGATCGAGAGAAGGAAAAAGAGGTGATTTTTAGCCTCTCTCGATTTTGTACTTAGAAAAAATCCAAATTTTTTTTTTTTTTTTTTCCGTTTTTTTTCGAAGTGTCTGATCGAGAGAAGGAAAAAGAGGTGATTTTTAGCCTCTCTCGATTTTGTACTTAGAAAAAATCCAAATTTTTTTTTTTTTTTTTTCCGTTTTTTTTCGAAGTGTCTGATCGAGAGAAGGAAAAAGAGGTGATTTTTAGCCACTCTCGATTTTGTACTTAGAAAAAATCCAAATTTTTTTTTTTTTTTTTTCCGTTTTTTTTCTAAGTGTCTGATCGAGAGAAGGAAAAAGAGGTGATTTTTAGCCACCCTCGATTTTGTACTTAGAAAAAATCAAAATTTTTTTTTTTTTTTTTCCGTTTTTTTTCTAAGTGTCTGATCGAGAAAAGGAAAAAGAGGTGATTTTTAGCCTCTCTCGATTTTGTACTTAGAAAAAATCCAAATTTTTTTTTTTTTTTTTTCCGTTTTTTTTCTAAGTGTCTGATCGAGAGAAGGAAAAAGAGGTGATTTTTAGCCACTCTCGATTTTGTACTTAGAAAAAATCCAATTTTTTTTTTTTTTTTCATTTTTTTTTCTAAGTGTCTGATCGAGAGAAGGAAAAAGAGGTGATTTTTAGCCACTCTCGATTTTGTACTTAGAAAAAATCCAAATTTTTTTTTTTTTTTTTTCCGTTTTTTTTCTAAGTGTCTGATCGAGAGAAGGAAAAAGAGGTGATTTTTAGCCACTCTCGATTTTGTACTTAGAAAAAATCCAAATTTTTTTTTTTTTTTTTTCCGTTTTTTTCTAAGTGTCTGATCGAGAGAAGGAAAAAGAGGTGATTTTTAGCCTCTCTCGATTTTGTACTTAGAAAAAATCCAAATTTTTTTTTTTTTTTTTTCCGTTTTTTTTCTAAGTGTCTGATCGAGAAAAGGAAAAAGAGGTGATTTTTAGCCTCTCTCGATTTTGTACTTAGAAAAAATCCAATTTTTTTTTTTTTTTTTTTCCGTTTTTTTTCGAAGTGTCTGATCGAGAGAAGGAAAAAGAGGTGATTTTTAGCCACTCTCGATTTTGTACTTAGAAAAAATCCAAATTTTTTTTTTTTTTTTTCCGTTTTTTTTTCTAAGTGTCTGATCGAGAGAAGGAAAAAGAGGTGATTTTTAGCCACCCTCGATTTTGTACTTAGAAAAAATCAAAATTTTTTTTTTTTTTTTTTCCGTTTTTTTTCTAAGTGTCTGATCGAGAAAAGGAAAAAGAGGTGATTTTTAGCCTCTCTCGATTTTGTACTTAGAAAAAATCCAATTTTTTTTTTTTTTTTTTTCCGTTTTTTTTCTAAGTGTCTGATCGAGAGAAGGAAAAAGAGGTGATTTTTAGCCACTCTGGATTTTGTACTTAGAAAAAATCCATTTTTTTTTTTTTTTTTTCCGTTTTTTTTTCTAAGTGTCTGATCGAGAGAAGGAAAAAGAGGTGATTTTTAGCCTCTCTCGATTTTTGTACTTAGAAAAAATCCAATTTTTTTTTTTTTTTTTTCATTTTTTTTTCTAAGTGTCTGATCGAGAAAAGGAAAAAGAGGTGATTTTTAGCCTCTCTCGATTTTGTACTTAGAAAAAATCCAATTTTTTTTTTTTTTTTTTCATTTTTTTTTCTAAGTGTCTGATCGAGAGAAGGAAAAAGAGGTGATTTTTAGCCACTCTCGATTTTGTACTTAGAAAAAATCCAAATTTTTTTTTTTTTTTTTTTCCGTTTTTTTTCTAAGTGTCTGATCGAGAGAAGGAAAAAGAGGTGATTTTTAGCCTCTCTCGATTTTGTACTTAGAAAAAATTCCAATTTTTTTTTTTTTTTTTTCATTTTTTTTTCTAAGTGTCTGATCGAGAGAAGGAAAAAGAGGTGATTTTTAGCCACTCTCGATTTTGTACTTAGAAAAAATCCAAATTTTTTTTTTTTTTTTTTCCGTTTTTTTTCTAAGTGTCTGATCGAGAGAAGGAAAAAGAGGTGATTTTTAGCCACTCTCGATTTTGTACTTAAAAAAATCCAAATTTTTTTTTTTTTTTTTTCCGTTTTTTTTCTAAGTGTCTGATCGAGAGAAGGAAAAAGAGGTGATTTTTAGCCTCTCTCGATTTTGTACTTAGAAAAAATTCAAATTTTTTTTTTTTTTTTTCCGTTTTTTTTCTAAGTGTCTGATCGAGAAAAGGAAAAAGAGGTGATTTTTAGCCTCTCTCGATTTTGTACTTAGAAAAAATCCAATTTTTTTTTTTTTTTTTTCATTTTTTTTTCTAAGTGTCTGATCGAGAGAAGGAAAAAGAGGTGATTTTTAGCCACTCTCGATTTTGTACTTAGAAAAAATCCAAATTTTTTTTTTTTTTTTTTCCGTTTTTTTTTCTAAGTGTCTGATCGAGAGAAGGAAAAAGAGGTGATTTTTAGCCTCTCTCGATTTTGTACTTAGAAAAAATCCAATTTTTTTTTTTTTTTCATTTTTTTTTCTAAGTGTCTGATCGAGAGAAGGAAAAAGAGGTGATTTTTAGCCTCTCTCGATTTTGTACTTAGAAAAAATCCAAATTTTTTTTTTTTTTTTTCCGTTTTTTTTCTAAGTGTCTGATCGAGAAAAGGAAAAAGAGGTGATTTTTAGCCTCTCTCGATTTTGTACTAAGAAAAAATCCAAATTTTTTTTTTTTTTTTTTCCGTTTTTTTTCTAAGTGTCTGATCGAGAGAAGGAAAAAGAGGTGATTTTTAGCCACTCTCGATTTTGTACTTAGAAAAAATCCAAATTTTTTTTTTTTTTTTTTCCGTTTTTTTTCTAAGTGTCTGATCGAGAGAAGGAAAAAGAGGTGATTTTTAGCCTCTCTCGATTTTGTACTTAGAAAAAATCCAAATTTTTTTTTTTTTTTTTTTCCGTTTTTTTTCTAAGTGTCTGATCGAGAGAAGGAAAAAGAGGTGATTTTTAGCCTCTCTCGATTTTGTACTTAGAAAAAATCCAATTTTTTTTTTTTTTTTCATTTTTTTTTCTAAGTGTCTGATCGAGAGAAGGAAAAAGAGGTGATTTTTAGCCAATCTCGATTTTGTACTTAGAAAAAATCCAAATTTTTTTTTTTTTTTTTTCCGTTTTTTTTCTAAGTGTCTTATCGAGAGAAGGAAAAAGAGGTGATTTTTAGCCACTCTCGATTTTGTACTTCGAAAAAATCCAAATTTTTTTTTTTTTTTTTTCCGTTTTTTTTCTAAGTGTCTGATCGAGAGAAGGAAAAAGAGGTGATTTTTAGCCTCTCTCGATTTTGTACTTAGAAAAAATCCAATTTTTTTTTTTTTTTTTTCATTTTTTTTCTAAGTGTCTGATCGAGAGAAGGAAAAAGAGGTGATTTTTAGCCACTCTCGATTTGTACTTAGAAAAAATCCAAATTTTTTTTTTTTTTTTTTCCGTTTTTTTTCTAAGTGTCTGATCGAGAGAAGGAAAAAGAGGTGATTTTTAGCCACTCTCGATTTTGTACTTAGAAAAAATCCAATTTTTTTTTTTTTTTTCCGTTTTTTTTCTAAGTGTCTGATCGAGAAAAGGAAAAAGAGGTGATTTTTAGCCTCTCTCGATTTTGTACTTAGAAAAAATCCAAATTTTTTTTTTTTTTTTTTCCGTTTTTTTTCTAAGTGTCTGATCGAGAAAAGGAAAAGAGGTGATTTTTAGCCTCTCTCGATTTTGTACTAAGAAAAAATCCAAATTTTTTTTTTTTTTTTTTCCGTTTTTTTTCTAAGTGTCTGATCGAGAGAAGGAAAAAGAGGTGATTTTTAGCCACTCTCGATTTTGTACTTAGAAAAAATCCAAATTTTTTTTTTTTTTTTTTCCGTTTTTTTTCTAAGTGTCTGATCGAGAGAAGGAAAAAGAGGTGATTTTTAGCCTCTCTCGATTTTGTACTTAGAAAAAATCCAAATTTTTTTTTTTTTTTTTTCCGTTTTTTTTCTAAGTGTCTGATCGAGAGAAGGAAAAAGAGGTGATTTTTAGCCACTCTCGATTTTGTACTTAGAAAAAATCCAAATTTTTTTTTTTTTTTTTCCCGTTTTTTTTCTAAGTGTCTGATCGAGAGAAGGAAAAAGA
The DNA here is from genome assembly GCF_033978785.1 of Entelurus aequoreus. Lineage (NCBI taxonomy): Eukaryota > Metazoa > Chordata > Actinopteri > Syngnathiformes > Syngnathidae > Entelurus > Entelurus aequoreus. The sequence continues at coordinate 6,878 of NW_026908167.1, read as the reverse complement.
GGTGATTTTTAGCCTCTCTCGATTTTGTACTTAGAAAAAATCCAATTTTTTTTTTTTTTTTTTCATTTTTTTTCTAAGTGTCTGATCGAGAGAAGGAAAAAGAGGTGATTTTTAACCACTCTCGATTTTGTACTTAGAAAAAATCCAAATTTTTTTATTTTTTTTTTCCGTTTTTTTTTCTAAGTGTCTGATCGAGAAAAGGAAAAAGAGGTGATTTTTAGCCTCTCTCGATTTTGTACTTAGAAAAAATCCAAATTTTTTTTTTTTTTTTTTCCGTTTTTTTTCTAAGTGTCTGATCGAGAGAAGGAAAAAGAGGTGATTTTTAGCCTCTCTCGATTTTGTACTTAGAAAAAATCCAATTTTTTTTTTTTTTTTTTCATTTTTTTTTCTAAGTGTCTGATCGAGAGAAGGAAAAAGAGGTGATTTTTAGCCTCTCTCGATTTTGTACTTAGAAAAAATCCAAATTTTTTTTTTTTTTTTTCCGTTTTTTTTCTAAGTGTCTGATCGAGAAAAGGAAAAAGAGGTGATTTTTAGCCTCTCTCGATTTTGTACTAAGAAAAAATCCAAATTTTTTTTTTTTTTTTTTCCGTTTTTTTTCTAAGTGTCTGATCGAGAGAAGGAAAAAGAGGTGATTTTTAGCCACTCTCGATTTTGTACTTAGAAAAAATCCAAATTTTTTTTTTTTTTTTTTTCCGTTTTTTTTCTAAGTGTCTGATCGAGAGAAGGAAAAAGAGGTGATTTTTAGCCTCTCTCGATTTTGTACTTAGAAAAAATCCAAATTTTTTTTTTTTTTTTTTTCCGTTTTTTTTTCTAAGTGTCTGATCGAGAGAAGGAAAAAGAGGTGATTTTTAGCCTCTCTCGATTTTGTACTTAGAAAAAATCCAATTTTTTTTTTTTTTTTTTCATTTTTTTTTCTAAGTGTCTGATCGAGAGAAGGAAAAAGAGGTGATTTTTAGCCAATCTCGATTTTGTACTTAGAAAAAATCCAAATTTTTTTTTTTTTTTTTTCCGTTTTTTTTCTAAGTGTCTTATCGAGAGAAGGAAAAAGAGGTGATTTTTAGCCACTCTCGATTTTGTACTTCGAAAAAATCCAAATTTTTTTTTTTTTTTTTTTCCGTTTTTTTTCTAAGTGTCTGATCGAGAGAAGGAAAAAGAGGTGATTTTTAGCCTCTCTCGATTTTGTACTTAGAAAAAATCCAATTTTTTTTTTTTTTTTTCATTTTTTTTTCTAAGTGTCTGATCGAGAGAAGGAAAAAGAGGTGATTTTTAGCCACTCTCGAATTTGTACTTAGAAAAAATCCAAATTTTTTTTTTTTTTTTCCGTTTTTTTTCTAAGTGTCTGATCGAGAGAAGGAAAAAGAGGTGATTTTTAGCCACTCTCGATTTTGTACTTAGAAAAAATCCAATTTTTTTTTTTTTTTTCCGTTTTTTTTCTAAGTGTCTGATCGAGAAAAGGAAAAAGAGGTGATTTTTAGCCTCTCTCGATTTTGTACTTAGAAAAAATCCAAATTTTTTTTTTTTTTTTTTCCGTTTTTTTTCTAAGTGTCTGATCGAGAAAAGGAAAAAGAGGTGATTTTTAGCCTCTCTCGATTTTGTACTAAGAAAAAATCCAAATTTTTTTTTTTTTTTTTTCCGTTTTTTTTCTAAGTGTCTGATCGAGAGAAGGAAAAAGAGGTGATTTTTAGCCACTCTCGATTTTGTACTTAGAAAAAATCCAAATTTTTTTTTTTTTTTTTTCCGTTTTTTTTCTAAGTGTCTGATCGAGAGAAGGAAAAGAGGTGATTTTTAGCCTCTCTCGATTTTGTACTTAGAAAAAATCCAAATTTTTTTTTTTTTTTTTTCCGTTTTTTTTCTAAGTGTCTGATCGAGAGAAGGAAAAAGAGGTGATTTTTAGCCACTCTCGATTTTGTACTTAGAAAAAATCCAAATTTTTTTTTTTTTTTTTTCCGTTTTTTTTCTAAGTGTCTGATCGAGAGAAGGAAAAAGAGGTGATTTTTAGCCTCTCTCGATTTTGTACTTAGAAAAAATCCAATTTTTTTTTTTTTTTTTTCATTTTTTTTTCTAAGTGTCTGATCGAGAGAAGGAAAAAGAGGTGATTTTTAACCACTCTCGATTTTGTACTTAGAAAAAATCCAAATTTTTTATTTTTTTTTTCCGTTTTTTTTCTAAGTGTCTGATCGAGAAAAGGAAAAAGAGGTGATTTTTAGCCTCTCTCGATTTTGTACTTAGAAAAAATCCAAATTTTTTTTTTTTTTTTTTCCGTTTTTTTTCTAAGTGTCTGATCGAGAGAAGGAAAAAGAGGTGATTTTTAGCCACTCTCGATTTTGTACTTAGAAAAAATCCAATTTTTTTATTTATTTTTTTCCGTTTTTTTTCTAAGTGTCTGATCGAGAGAAGGAAAAAGAGGTGATTTTTAGCCTCTCTCGATTTTGTACTTAGAAAAAATCCAATTTTTTTTTTTTTTTTTTCATTTTTTTTTCTAAGTGTCTGATCGAGAAAAGGAAAAAGAGGTGATTTTTAGCCTCTCTCGATTTTGTACTTAGAAAAAATCCAAATTTTTTTTTTTTTTTTTCCGTTTTTTTTCTAAGTGTCTGATCGAGAGAAGGAAAAAGAGGTGATTTTTAGCCACTCTCGAATTTGTACTTAGAAAAAATCCAATTTTTTTTTTTTTTTTTTCCGTTTTTTTTCTAAGTGTCTGATCGAGAGAAGGAAAAAGAGGTGATTTTTAGCCACTCTCGATTTTGTACTTAGAAAAAATCCAATTTTTTTTTTTTTTTTTTTCCGTTTTTTTTCTAAGTGTCTGATCGAGAGAAGGAAAAAGAGGTGATTTTTAGCCTCTCTCGATTTTGTACTTAGAAAAAATCCAATTATTTTTTTTTTTTTTCATTTTTTTTTCTAAGTGTCTGATCGAGAGAAGGAAAAAGAGGTGATTTTTAGCCACTCTCGAATTTGTACTTAGAAAAAATCCAAATTTTTTTTTTTTTTTTTTCCGTTTTTTTTCTAAGTGTCTGATCGAGAGAAGGAAAAAGAGGTGATTTTTAGCCACTCTCGATTTTGTACTTAGAATAAATCCATTTTTTTTTTTTTTTTTTCCGTTTTTTTTCTAAGTGTCTGATCGAGAGAAGGAAAAAGAGGTGATTTTTAGCCTCTCTCGATTTTGTACTTAGAAAAAATCCAATTTTTTTTTTTTTTTTTTCATTTTTTTTTCTAAGTGTCTGATCGAGAAAAGGAAAAAGAGGTGATTTTTAGCCTCTCTCGATTTTGTACTTAGAAAAAATCCAAATTTTTTTTTTTTTTTTTTCCGTTTTTTTTCTAAGTGTCTGATCGAAAAAAGGAAAAAGAGGTGATTTTTAGCCTCTCTCGATTTTGTACTAAGAAAAAATCCAAATTTTTTTTTTTTTTTTTTCCGTTTTTTTCTAAGTGTCTGATCGAGAGAAGGAAAAAGAGGTGATTTTTAGCCACTCTCGATTTTGTACTTAGAAAAAATCCAATTTTTTTTTTTTTTTTTTTCCGTTTTTTTTCTAAGTGTCTGATCGAGAGAAGGAAAAAGAGGTGATTTTTAGCCTCTCTCGATTTTGTACTTAGAAAAAATCCAAATTTTTTTTTGTTTTTTTTTCCGTTTTTTTTCTAAGTGTCTGATCGAGAGAAGGAAAAAGAGGTGATTTTTAGCCACTCTCGATTTTGTACTTAGAAAAAATCCAAATTTTTTTTTTTTTTTTTTCCGTTTTTCTTCTAAGTGTCTGATCGAGAGAAGGAAAAAGAGGTGATTTTTAGCCTCTCTTGATTTTGTACTTAGAAAAAATCCAATTTTTTTATTTTTTTTTCATTTTTTTTTCTAAGTGTCTGATCGAGAGAAGGAAAAAGAGGTGATTTTTAGCCACTCTCGATTTTGTACTTAGAAAAAATCCAAATTTTTTTTTTTTTTTTTTCCGTTTTTTTTCTAAGTGTCTGATCGAGAGAAGGAAAAAGAGGTGATTTTTAGCCACTCTCGATTTTGTACTTAGAAAAAATCCAAATTTTTTTTTTGTTTTTTTTTCCGTTTTTTTTCTAAGTGTCTGATCGAGAGAAGGAAAAAGAGGTGATTTTTAGCCTCTCTCGATTTTGTACTTAGAAAAAATCAAATGTTTTTTTTTTTTTTTCATTTTTTTTTCTAAGTGTCTGATCGAGAAAAGGAAAAAGAGGTGATTTTTAGCCACTCTCGATTTTGTACTTAGAAAAAATCCAAATTTTTTTTTTTTTTTTTTCCGTTTTTTTTCTAAGTGTCTGATCGAGAGAAGGAAAAAGAGGTGATTTTTAGCCACTCTCGATTTTGTACTTAGAAAAAATCCAAATTTTTTTTTTTTTTTTTCCGTTTTTTTTCTAAGTGTCTGATCGAGAGAAGGAAAAAGAGGTGATTTTTAGCCTCTCTCGATTTTGTACTTAGAAAAAATCCAAATTTTTTTTTTTTTTTTTTCCGTTTTTTTTCTAAGTGTCTGATCGAGAGAAGGAAAAAGAGGTGATTTTTAGCCACTCTCGATTTTGTACTTAGAAAAAATCCAAAATTTGGATTTTTTCTAAGTACAAAATCGAGAGTGGCTAAAAATCACCTCTTTTTCCTTCCCTCGATCAGACACTTAGAAAAAAAACGGAAAAAAAAAAAAAAAAAAATTGGATTTTTTCTAAGTACAAAATCGAGAGTGGCTAAAAATCACCTCTTTTTCCTTCTCTCGATCAGACACTTAGAAAAAAAACGGAAAAAAAAAAAAAAAAAATTTGGATTTTTTCTAAGTACAAAATCGAGAGTGGCTAAAAATCACCTCTTTTTCCTTCTCTCGATCAGACACTTAGAAAAAAAAATGAAAAAAAAAAAAAAAAAATTGGATTTTTTCTAAGTACAAAATCGAGAGTGGCTAAAATCACCTCTTTTTCCTTCTCTCGATCAGACACTTAGAAAAAAAAACAGAAAAAAAAAAAAAAAAATTTGGATTTTTTCTAAGTACAAAATCGAGAGTGGCTAAAAATCACCTCTTTTTCTTTCTCTCGATCAGACACTTAGAAAAAAAAATGAAAAAAAAAAAAAAAAATTGGATTTTTCTAAGTACAAAATCGAGAGAGGCTAAAAATCACCTCTTTTTCCTTCTCTCGATCAGACACTTAGAAAAAAAACGGAAAAAAAAAAAAAAAAATTTGGATTTTTTCTAAGTACAAAATCGAGAGTGGCTAAAAATCACCTCTTTTTCCTTCTCTCGATCAGACACTTAGAAAAAAAACGGGGAAAAAAAAAAAAAAATTTGGATTTTTTCTAAGTACAAAATCGAGAGAGGCTAAAAATCACCTCTTTTTCCTTTTCTCGATCAGACACTTAGAAAAAAAACGGAAAAAAAAAAAAAAAAAATTGGATTTTTTCTAAGTACAAAATCGAGAGAGGCTAAAAATCACCTCCTTTTCCTTCTCTCGATCAGACACTTAGAAAAAAAACGGAAAAAAAAAAAAAAAAATTTGGATTTTTTCTAAGTACAAAATCGAGAGTGGCTAAAAATCACCTCTTTTTCCTTCTCTCGATCAGACACTTAGAAAAAAAACGGAAAAAAAAAAAAAAAAAAATTTGGATTTTTTCTAAGTACAAAATCGAGAGTGGCTAAAAATCACCTCTTTTTCCTTCTCTCGATCAGACACTTAGAAAAAAAACGGGAAAAAAAAAAAAAAAATTTGGATTTTTTCTAAGTACAAAATCGAGAGTGGCTAAAAATCACCTCTTTTTCCTTCTCTCGATCAGACACTTAGAAAAAAAAATGAAAAAAAAAAAATAAAAATTGGATTTTTTCTAAGTACAAAATCGAGAGAGGCTAAAAATCACCTCTTTTTCCTTCTCTCGATCAGACACTTAGAAAAAAAACGGAAAAAAAAAAAAAAAAAATTTGGATTTTTTGTAAGTACAAAATCGAGAGTGGCTAAAAATCACCTCTTTTTCCTTCTCTCGATCAGACACTTAGAAAAAAAACGGAAAAAAAAAAAAAAAAAATTTGGATTTTTTCTAAGTACAAAATCGAGAGTGGCTAAAAATCACCTCTTTTTCCTTCTCTCGATCAGACACTTAGAAAAAAAAATGAAAAAAAAAAAAAAAAAATTGGATTTTTTCTAAGTACAAAATCGAGAGAGGCTAAAAATCACCTCTTTTTCCTTCTCTCGATCAGACACTTAGAAAAAAAACGGGAAAAAAAAATTTGGATTTTTTCTAAGTACAAAATCGAGAGTGGCTAAAAATCACCTCTTTTTCCTTCTCTCGATCAGACACTTAGAAAAAAAACGGAAAAAAAAAAAAAAAAAATTTGGATTTTTTCTAAGTACAAAATCGAGAGAGGCTAAAAATCACCTCTTTTTCATTCTCTCGATCAGACACTTAGAAAAAAAACGGAAAAAAAAAAATAAAAAATTTGGATTTTTTCTTAGTACAAAATCGAGAGTGGCTAAAAATCACCTCTTTTTCCTTCTCTCGATCAGACACTTAGAAAAAAAACGGAAAAAAAAAAAAAAAAATTTGGATTTTTTCTAAGTACAAAATCGAGAGTGGCTAAAAATCACCTCTTTTTCCTTCTCTCGATCAGACACTTAGAAAAAAAATGAAAAAAAAAAAAAAAAAATTGGATTTTTTTCTAAGTACAAAATCGAGAGTGGCTAAAAATCACCTCTTTTTCCTTCTCTCGATCAGACACTTAGAAAAAAAACAGAAAAAAAAAAAAAAAAATTTGGATTTTTCTAACTACAAAATCGAGAGTGGCTAAAAATCACCTCTTTTTCCTTCTTCTAAGTACAAAATCGAGAGAGGCTAAAAATCACCTCTTTTTCCTTCTCTCGATCAGACACTTAGAAAAAAAACGGAAAAAAAAAAAAATAATTTG
>NW_026908166.1:0-50503 GCF_033978785.1 Entelurus aequoreus | reverse complement strand
CTCAAGGTGTGGTTGCTCATGTTGACCTATCTTTGAAACAACTAGCATGGTATAAGATGGACACAATTGTGTCCCACATTGTTCCCTTGCTCTCTGTCTCGCCTACAAAACCAAAGAACTTAGGTGCAATGATAAGACACGGCGTAGCTGCCAAACATTACACCGACACCCAAATACCACATTTTCAATTGTTTAGGTTTAGCACATAGTTGTGTTAAACACATAACTATGGGCTGCACTTTAGACACCTGTAGGCTACGAGGAGCTAGCAGCTACACAACAGCTGAGCTAAAACGACACATTACACATTTAAGAATATCAAATAATTATAGTTGCTCATTACATACACAAAGTTGCCATGGCAGAAGTCTGATAGAAAGTATTCAGTAACAAACGTGTCCGCATCATTCGACTTTCTACAACATGAGCTTGACTTAATCAATTATTGGGGCCACCAGGTGTGGTAAAATTTCAAAATACTATTGCTAAAGCATCCACCATAAGGGTAGTATTTTTCTTGTATTTGTGACAATGTAAATATGAGCATATGTTGTTACTTTCACCATATTGAATAAGTTACATAAAAGTTAGGGTTTAGTTGAGTTTGAGTTATTTGTGATATTGCTAAGGTGTCCCCTACCCTAACAACACCCCCCCAGTGGACCACAGAGGCTAAAGAGACTATCATTGACCTCAAACATGACTTGTCCTCCGCTACTTGGCTATTAGTTGACCTTTTTCTTAGATGTTTCTGAAAGTGATAGTATGACTAACACAGTCCTTTTTTCAGAAACAGAAGGGGGTGAGTGAGGGTGGATACAGACTCCTTGGAACAAAATCGACAATCATCCGACTCTGACACATTCCATAGTTTTAACATTTTTCCCGTGGGTAAGAAGTTATAACTAATTTTAATTTGAAAATAACGATTTTACACATCGATAGTACTTTAGTAAATCAAATTTAGAATATGGAGGAGGTGAGGGTGAACCAGGTATAGTCTTTGATTTCACTGATATGATCAATACGGTACAAGGGAAAAGGTACATACTGACTTGTGTTGACAATTACAGTGGTTGGCCGGAAGCAACAACAGCCTCAAAAGAGGATGCAACCAGTAATTAAATGACTTGTGAATGACCTAGTACCCCGACATGGTTTCCCCAAAAAGATTAGGTCAGACAACGGCAACCATTTAAAAAAAAAAAAAAACTCACTTAGCCTTGGTCGAAAAGGCTTTCGGACTAGAACACAGGTTTGGGGTACCATCCTGAGTCCCAAGGTAAGGTTGAAAGGATGGACCAGAATATTAAAAACTAATTGGCTAAAATCTGTGCACAGACCAAATTTAATTGGATTGACATGTTGCAATTAGCGTTAATGATCATTCGAAGGTCCGTGAATAAAACTGTTTTACCGCTCTTTGAGTTTTTCACCCTATGAGCTGCATACAGGTCAGCCATTCACAGGACCAGCAGCCGCCATGGAAGGAGGACTCAGCGTAAAACCAAAATGGTATTTTACACAAAAAATGCAGAATTTGTGTGCCAGTTCTTCTGTACAGATACGAGGATGACAGCCCGCCACTCCAGATTCCCTTCCGGCCGCTGAGAGGGTCAAGATCAAGGTCATCAAACGCAAGTGGACGGAGCCCAGGTGGTCCCTTCAAGGTCGTGGAACGGACGTCTCACGCCCTTCGACTAGCTGGTAAAGGGGACACCTGGTACCACCTCTCCCTCTGCACTCCTGCTGAAGAACCTGACAGATCACCAGCGGATGTCATTGCTGACATCGCCACTACATCTGCCCCACTCGACCCCCAGCAGCGCCTTTTGAGCCTGAGGCAGCTGAAGAAGAACGGGAGCAGAAAACGACTCATTTTTAGTGTGTGTGTTAACGAAGTAACACACATAAGGGGTGACTGTGCTAGTAACCTCTCCCCCTCTAGGTCATAGAAGAGCGAGGCTTTAATTACACACACATAATCCTACAGCCCAGAAGACGACGCTGAGAGAGAGATTTTCTACCTATATTACTCTTTTTAACTTCTATATTGTATATCCTTATTTGAGACCAGCCTTTATACTCGAAGTTATCCAATTTCTCTTGCTTGTTTTCAGCATAACTACATGTGTCTTTACATTAAGTGAAAAGTTTGATGTTTATCCCCGTTTCGTTACCTGAATTACTCTGATTTTGATAGACGAAAAGCAGGATGTTACGCCCAGAAGTATTTCCTGACGGATTGGTGTTTAGGCTTGTTCTACTGTTCTTGTGCCTCAGTCCTTCCTTCCCGACGACAGTGACTGACAAGTGTCTTAGAACATACGGCGGACTTGAAATAGACTGGGTTAGGGGGGATAGCAAGACTTATTTTTTGACCTGTGCAGTGTGGTTAATTACAGGGGACACAATAGCTATTACCGTGGTAATAACCTCTATATTTGTGACGACTCAACCCTGAACCATTGGTGTCGGATGCAGACAACATACGCTGGTAAGTGGTGCCCATCGTCCCTTTAATGTTGTTTTGGGGGTTGACCTGACTGATACAGACTCTAAAGGAATTATTAAAATTAATGTCCTTGAGAGGGCGTTAACTACCTCTACACCCTCTGTAGCACCTAAAGTACCACCCCACCTTGGTGGTGTTTCAAAGGCTCTCACATCTGTGCGTGCTAATGACATCACCACCGAAGGCCTGGTAACTTTGACCTTAGGAGCGGGTACAGGTAAACCTGTGGCTCAGGTGGATGCCAAAACCTGGGTGACTGTGTTGCTTGTTCCGCTGGACGTCCTTTTCCCCACACTTACCCCGCTCCTTTTAAGTTGACTGACATAAATGGCTCAAACTGTCTTATTTCCTTGTTCTCTGAACCCACGCCACCAGGGTGCGATTTGTTGGCTAGTGTGTACCCTCCTGTTGACAATTCCACCCGACTTCTTCCATTTGTGGCCCAAAAGCTGAATTACACGTGTTTTCAATTCAATGGACCCTCTTCGTCCCCCAACAAATTGGGTGACATTAACCCTTCCTGGTGCACCACACTGATAGATGGCTCAAGGATAGGCCCTTGGGCACGAGCTGACTTATTCTGGTATTGTGGGGAGCACAGATTGTACATTAGAATCCCAACGTTATCCGTAGGGCTTTGTGCTATGGTTAGACTGGTGACCCCACTCACCCTAGTGGGTACCAAATTAACTCCCCTTGTAACTCCTGTCTCAGCGGCCTCTCTAACTTCTCGCCGACGCCGCCATGTTTTATCTCGGAGGAGTGTAAAGGGCTCCTTTGATCTGATGAGGAACCCTGATGGTGTTTACTTTGATGCAATAGGCCAACCAAGAGGGGTCCCCTCACAGCACAAATTGTGGTGTGAATCCTGTGCAGGTTTCGAGAACCTTCCTATCATTGGTGCTATTTTCCCTGTGACTGCTACTAAAAATGTAGAACGCATTAACTATGTTTTTTATAATCTGTGAAGACTGACCAACCTGACTCGTGACGCCGTTGAGGGACTTGCTGAACAACTTGCCCCGACCTCCCTCATGGCCATCCAGAACCGCATAGCCCTTGACCGCATCCTAGCCAAGGAAGAAGGAGTGTGTGTGCAATGTTTGGTGACCAATGCTGTACCTTCATTCCTAACAATGCTGCCCCCGATGGCTCGGTCCAGAGCGCCTTAGAAGGCCTCAGAGCCTAAGAACTTACTGAAGTTTCCGGTGTCTCTGACCCCTTTAAAGATTGGCTTCATAACACCTTTGGCAGGTGGTCTGACCTAATTAAGTCGGCCCTGGTCTCCATTGGAGTTTTCTTGGCCGTCATAACCTCATGCGGATGCTTTATTGCCCCTTGTGCTAGGTCTCTATGCACCCGCATCATTGTTAGAGCTGTCAAAGGTCAACCCCACCCTGGTTCTGGGCTTGCTATGTCACTGAAGGGGGTCAAGCATAGTGGTGACTTTCAGGGACTGTTAGTTTCCTTCCCTGACAATGACGACATTAACGTCGACTCCCTCCTTCTCTCTCCCATGTAACTATGGTTTGATTGTTTATCGATAGCTTGCTCGAAAACCAAAACAGCACCTACTTTAATGTAAGGCGTGCTTTAGAGGTGTTGCTCTCGTAGGAGAGATCTTTTGGATAAGATCTGAAGGGGGAATTGAAAGATATATATATATCTTCATATATCCATATTTTGTGTTACTTATTAATTTTCATAGTCATATTACATATAGCTAATGTTCCATATTGTACTCTTTGCTTTTCTTTTCATCCCATGACAAAGTGCTCGCACTTGGGCCGGCCTTGAAGTAGAAGGCAGAGAGGAGGAATTCCTCCTTCCTGTGCTTCCCAGGCCGACTCAAGATAAGAGACAATGAGCATGTGTTTGAGGTGAGACAAGTGAGGGCGGGGGGAGATACTGAAGAGGAGAGGGCTTTCCGGGAAGTTTTCAGATCAACTTGGGCTGCGCATTTGTATGTGTTGTTCGAGGCTGGTCTCATTATTGCCAAAGCTTTGACAATAAAATTACAAAATACCCAATTCTGTGCTTGGTGGTACCGTTTGAGTTCAGTTGATATGTCATTAAGGAACTTGGGACTGACCAGCGTTTTACATCCCACTTGGAGGAACATCTGGTCAAACGCAACACTATGTGTGTCTGATGATCTATCCTATGTAGATCTATGTGTGTCTGATGATCTATCCTATGTAGATCTATGTGTGTCTGATGATCTATCCTATGTAGATCTATGTGTGTCAGGTGATCTATCCTATGTAGATCTATGTGTGTCTAATGATCTATCCTATGTAGATCTTTGTGTGTCAGATGATCTATCCTATGTAGATCTATGTGTGTCAGATGATCTATCCTATGTAGATCTATGTGTGTCTGATTATCTATCCTATGTAGATCTATGTGTGTCTGATGATCTATCCTATGTAGATCTATGTGTGTCTGATGATCTATCCTATGTAGATCTATGTATGTCAGGTGATCTACCCTATGTAGATCTATGTGTGTCTGATGATCTATCCTATGTAGATCTATGTGTGTCTGATGATCTATCCTATGTAGATCTATGTGTGTCAGGTGATCTATCCTATGTAGATCTATGTGTGTCTGATTATTTATCCTATGTAGATCTATGTGTGTCAGGTGATCTATCCTATGTAGATCTATGTGTGTCTGATGATCTATCCTATGTAGATCTATGTGTGTCTGATTATTTATCCTATGTAGATCTATGTGTCTGATGATCTATCCTATGTAGATCTATGTGTGTCTGATGATCTATCCTATGTAGATCTATGTGTGTCTGATGATCTATCCTATGTAGATCTATGTGTGTCTGATGATCTATCCTATGTAGATCTATGTGTGTCTGATGATCTATCCTATGTAGATCTATGTGTGTCTGATGATCTATCCTATGTAGATCTATGTGTCTCTGATGATCTATCCTATGTAGATCTATGTGTGTCTGATTATCTATCCTATGTAGATCTATGTATGTCTGATGATCTATCCTATGTAGATCTTTGTGTGTCTGATGATCTATCCTATGTAGATCTATGTGTGTCAGATGATCTATCCTATGTAGATCTATGTGTGTCAGGTGATATATCCTATGTAGATCTATGTGTGTCAGGTGATCTATCCTATGTAGGTCTATGTGTGTCAGATGATCTATACTATGTAGATCTATGTGTCAGATGATCTATCCTATGTAGATCTATGTGTGTCAGGTTATCTATCTTATGTAGATCTATGTGTGTCTGATGATCTTTCCTATGTAGATCTATGTGTGTCTGATGATCTATCCTATGTAGATCTATGTATGTCTGATGATCTATCCTGTGTAGATCTTTGTGTGTCTGATGATCTATCCTATGTAGATCTATGTGTGTCAGATGATCTATCTTATGTAGATCTATGTGTGTCAGGTGATCTATCCTATGTAGATCTATGTGCGTCAGGTGATCTATCCTATGTAGGTCTATGTGTGTCAGATGATCTATACTATGTAGATCTATGTGTCAGATGATCTATCCTATGTAGATCTATGTGTGTCAGGTGATCTATTTTATGTAGATCTATGTGTGTCAGATTATCTATCTTATGTAGATATATGTGTCAGATGATCTATCCTATGTAGATCTATGTGTGTCAGATGATCTACCCTATGTAGGTCTATGTGTGTCAGATGATCTACCCTATGTAGATCTATGTGTCAGATGATCTATCCTATGTAGGTCTATGTGTGTCAGATGATCTACCCTATGTAGATCTATGTGTGTCAGGTGATCTATCCTATGTAGATCAATGTGTGTCAGATGATCTATCCTATGTAGATCTATGTGTCAGATGATTGATTGATTGGTTGATTGAGACTTTTATTAGTAGGTTGCACAGTGAAGTACATATTCCGTACAATTGACCACTAAATGGTAACACCCGAATAAGTTTTTCAACTTGTTTAAGTCGGGGTCCACTTAAATTGATTCATGATACAGATATATACTATCATATATACTATCATCATAATACAGTCATCACACAAGATAATCACATTGAATTATTTACATTATTTACAATCAGGAGTGTGGAGGGGGGGTGGGTTGGGGGTATGGACATCAAGTAGTGGACATAGAGAGAGAGAGAGAGAGAGAGAGAGAGAGAGAGAGAGAGAGAGAGAGAGAGAGAGAGAGAGAGAGAGAGAGAGATCAGAAGGCACAAGAAAAAGTATCTGCATTTGATTGTTTACATTTGATTATTAGCAATCCGGGGAGGGTGTTAGTTTAGGGTTGTAGCTGCCTGGAGGTGAACTTTTATAGCGGTTTTGAAGGAGGATAGAGATGCCCTTTCTTTTATACCTGTGGGGAGCGCATTCCACATTGATGTGGCATAGAAAGAGAATGAGTTAAGACCTTTGTTAGTTCGGAATCTGGGTTTAACGTGGTTAGTGGAGCTCCCCCTGGTGTTGTGGTTATGGCGGTCATTTACGTTAAGGAAGTAGTTTGACATGTACTTCGGTATCAGGGAGGTGTAGCGGATTTTATAGACTAGGCTCAGTGCAAGTTGTTTAACTCTGTCCTCCACCTTGAGCCAGCCCACTTTAGAGAAGTGGGTAGGAGTGAGGTGGGATCTGGGGTGGAGGTCTAGAAGTAACCTGACTAGTTTGTTCTGAGATGTTTGGAGTTTAGATTTGAGGGTGTTGGAGGTGCTAGGGTACCAGGAGGTGCATGCGTAATGGAAAAAGGGTTGAACGAGAGTTCCCGCCAGAATCCTCAAGGTGCTTTTGTTGACCAGAGAGGAAATTCTGTAGAGAAATCTCGTTCGTTGGTTAACCTTTTTGATTACCTTGGTTGCCATTTTATCACAGGAAAGGTTAGCCTCTAGAATGGAACCTAGGTAGGTGACCTCATCTTTCCTGGTGATGACACTGTCACCTACTTTTATGGTGAAGTGATTGACTCTCTTAAGGTTGATGTGGGACCCAAACAGGATGGATTCTGTTTTACCCAAGTGGATGGATAACTTGTTGTCAGCGAGCCAGGTGCAAGTTCTACAGAGCTCAGCACTGAGGATTTTCTCCACCTGTGACTTGTCCTTGTCTGATACCAGCAAGGCAGAGTCATCCGCAAACAAAAACAATTCACAGTCACATGCCGATGACATGTCGTTTATGTATATTAGGAACAGTAAAGGTCCCAATATACTGCCTTGGGGGACTCCACAGCTCACCGAGAGAGGGGGGGGACACGGTGCCGTTCACCTCTACCACCTGCTCCCTCCCCTCCAAGTAAGACTGCATCCAGCTCCAAGAGGTTTTGTTAAATCCGATTGCTCTGAGCTTATCCAACAGTATAGCGTGGTTAACGGTGTCAAAGGCCTTCTGAAGGTCCAGCATGACCATGCCGCAGTATTTGCCCGCGTCCACCTCATGTTTGATGTGGTCGGTCAGATAGAGAAGTCATGTGTCAGTGGAGTGGTTAGTTCTGAAGCCGGATTGGAATTTGTACATGAGTTTATTAGTGGCAAGGTAACTATCGACCTGTTCATAAACTATTTTCTCCATTACTTTGGAAATGGAGCTGAGAATAGAAACAGGTCGGTAGTTGCTAGGTTCCAATTTGCTTCCTTTTTTAAAGAGGGGAGTTACTCTTGCTATCTTAAAATCTTTTGGTACTTGGCCTTGTGTAATTGATAGGTTTATTATGTGCGTGATGATCGGGGCAATGATGGAGGCAGAGTCCCTGAGGAATCTGGAGGGAATATTATCAAGACCGGTGGCCTTGTTAGGGTGGAGCGCGCTCAATTTTTTAAACACCTCATCAGCTGTGACCATTTCTAATTTGAAATCATTGTTGGATACTCCTAGCTTTCTGTAGAAGGCTTTAATGTGTTCTACACCAAAGCGACCAGAGTGGTGGGACAGCTTGTTGACAAGAGTTGCAGCTATGCTGGTGAAAAAGGCGTTAAGTCTGCTAGCTACCTCCATTTTGTCTGTAATGAGGGAGTCACCCTCCTTGATGCTGATGTTGGTGAGTCTTGTTTTAAGTTTCTGGCTGCAACCAGGAAGCTGGTTGTTGAGAATTTTCCAGAGCTCACGTGATCTATCCTATGTAGCTCTATTTTTGTCAGATTATCTATCCTATGTAGATTTATGTGTGTCAGATGATCTATCCTATGCTGATCTATGTGTGTCAGATGATTTATCCTATGTAAATCTTTGTCGGATGATCTATCCTTTGTAGATCTATGTGTCAGATGATCTATCCTATGTAGATCTATGTGTCAGATGATCTATCCTATGTAGCTCTATTTTTGTCAGATGATCTATCCTATGTAGATCTATGTGTGTCAGGTGATCTACCCTATGTAGATCTATGTGTGTCAGGTGATCTATCCTATGTAGATCTATGTGTGTCAGGTGATCTATCCTATGTAGATGTATGTATGTCAGATGATCTATCCTATGTAGATCTATGTGTCAGATTATCTATCCTATGTAGCTCTATGTGTGTCTGATTATCTATCCTATGTAGATCTATGTGTCAGATGATCTATCCTATGTAGATCTATGTGTCAGATGATCTATCCTATGTAGATCTATGTGTCAGATGATCTATCCTATGTAGATCTATTCTGGTCCTGTTTAGAAAACACTTCCTGTTTATTTTTATTTGGGGCGGAGTCAAGACTGCTCAGGGAGGCCTTTAGTTGCCATGGTGACCATCATGTATGCCTTGAAAGGCCGTCTTTTCGTCACTTTGACCACATGACCACCCAGTCAGCCAATCAGAGAGCAGGTCTGGACCCCCCCCCCCCCCCTCCTTTAAATAGTCAGCACTCTCTAGGTGACCACAATGTGACTTCTTCTACATCATGTAAGTTTCTTCTTCTCTTTCTCTTTTCTTCCATTTTTCTTTTTCCGCTTATCCTTTTCTTTCTTCTTTTTTTGTTCCTTCTCTCTTTTTTTCTTTCTCTTCTCCTTTTTTTATTTCTCTTATTCTTTTTCTCCTTTTCTTTCTCTTCTTCCTCTTTTTCTCTTTCTCCTTTTTCACTTCTTCTCCTTTTCTTTCTCTTCTTCTCATTCTTCACTTCTTCTTCTCTTCCTTCACTTCTTCAAATCACATTTTCTTCTTCGCTTTCTTTTCTCTTTCTCCTCCTTCCCGTCTTGTCCTCCTCCCTGCCCTGAATTCAGTGATTTTATGTCAACTCATCAAAAGTGTTGGTACTGACATATTGTTGCTTTAAAGGAGCGAGCAGGAAGTGTGGGGGGGGGGGGTCATATGATCCACCAGCAGCTGATGCCAAAGTTAGCATCAACAGGTGTGGGGGGGAGGTGTCAGCTTCCAAATGTTCTTGTATTGCGTCACACAGCAGGAACAGGCCCCGCCCACCACTGACATGGAGCGCACCTTCATCGCCGTGAAGCCCGATGGCGTCCAGAGAGGTTTGTGCGGTGACATCATCAAGCGCTTCGAGCAGAGAGGCTTCAAGCTGCTCGCTGCCAAGTTCATGCAGGTAACCATGGCAACTTTCCTACGCGGCCGCCATGATGGCAAAAGGAGGCGTGTTTGTGTTTCAGGCGTCAGAAGAGCACATGAAGACGCATTATTTGGACCTGAAGGCCACGCCCTTCTACGCCGCGCTCTGCAAGTACATGTCCTCAGGACCCGTCTTTGCCATGGTAACCACTTCTGTTTGTGACACCTCATGATGTCACTATGTCCCCTGATGATGTCACCTGATGCTGCAGGTGTGGGAGGGGCGGGGCATCGTCAAGCTGGCCAGGATGATGCTGGGAGAGACCAACCCGGCCGACTCCAAACCAGGAAGCATCCGAGGAGACTTCTGCATCGACATCGGCAGGTGTGACCACTCGTTAGCGGATAGCTGTCAATCACGTTGGGGGCGGGGCTCACCTGCCCATGTGAGCTTTACTGCTTTCAATCCAGCTTCTGCCAATTCTAGTCACTGCTGTTGTGTCCTTGGGCAAAATAATAGTATGTTAGTGTATGAATATGAATAATGCCACTTTATATGACTCCACATGTAGATTCATGTGTATATAATTATTATTAAATATAGATTTTTTTTGGGGGGGGGGGGGCGGCGTGGCGAAGTTGGTAGAGTGGCCGGGCCAGCAGTTGGAGGGTTGCTGGTTACTGGGGTTCAATTCCCACCTTCTACCATCCTAGTCACGTCCGTTGTGTCCTTGGGCAAGACACTTCACCCTTGCTCCTGATGGCTGCTGGTTAGCGCCTTGCATGGCAGCTCCCTCCATCAGTGTGTGAATGTGTGTGTGAATGTGTGTGTGAATGTGGAAATAGTGTCAAAGCGCTTTGAGTACCTTGAAGGTAGAAAAGCGCTATACAAGTATAACCCATTTATCATTTATTAATGTGTATATAATTATAATTATTATTAAATATAGATTACCACTAACATCGTGTATATTACTATTATTAAATGTAGATGACCAGCATTAATGTGTATATAGTTATTAAATATAGATTACCACATAAATGTGTATATTAATATTAAATATAGATTACCACATACATTTGTATATTAATATTAAATATAGATTACCACATAAATGTGGATATTATTATCCATCCATTCTTTTTCTACCGCTTGTCCCTATTGGGTCGTGGGGGATGTTGGAGCCTATCCCATCTGCATTATTATTATTAAATGTAGATTACATCATCAATGTGTACATTAATATTATTATTAGATGTAGATTACATCATCAATGTGTACATTTATTTATTATTAAATGTAGATTACATCATCAATGTGTACATTAATATTATAATTCAATGTAGATTACCACTATTATTATCAAATAGATTTTCACCATCAAGGTGTTATTTTTTTATTATATATTGTAAATTAATATCAATAAATGTAGATTACCACATAAATGTGTATATTAATAGTATTACTAAATGAAGATTACCATCAGCAATATGTTTATTAATATCATTATTATTATTAATATTATTAAGTGTGGAATACCACCATCAAGGTGTTACCATTCTCATTATTATTATTTAATGTAGCTTACCACCATCAAGGTGTTGATTATTATTAACAAATGTAGCTTACCACCATCAAGGTGTTGATTATTATTAATAAATGTAGATTACCACCATCAAGGTGTTATTATTAATAAATGTAGTTTACCACCATCAAGGTGTTGATTATTATTAATAAATGACGCTTACTACCATCAAGGTGTTATTATTAATGTAGCTTACCACCATCAAGGTGTTGATTATTATTAATAAATGTAGCTTACCACCATCAAAGTGTTGATTATTATTAATAAATGTAGATTACCACCATCAAGGTGTTATTATTATTAATAAATGTAGTTTACCACCATCAATGTGTTATTATTATTATTAATAAATGTAATTTACCATCATCAAGGTGTTGATTATTATTAATAAATTTAGCTTACCACCATCAAGGTGTTACTATTATTAATACATTTAGCTTACCACCATCAAGGTGTTATTATTATTTATAAATGTAGTTTACCACCATCAATGTGTTATTATTATTATTATTAATCAATGGAATTTACCATCATCAAGGTGTTGATTATTATTAATAAATTTAGCTTACCACTATCAAGGTGTTATTATTATTAATACATTTAGCTTACCACCATCAAGGTGTTATTATTATTAATAAATGTAGCTTACCACCATCAAGGTGTTATTATTATTATTAATAAATGTATCTTACCACCATCAAGGTGTTATTATTATTAATAAATGGAGATTACCACCATCAAGGTGTTAATTATTAATAAATGTAGATTACCACTGTCAATGTGTTATTAATATTATTAATAAATGTAGAGTACCGCCATCAATGTGTTAATTATTAATAAATGTAGATTACCACCATCAAGGTGTTAATTATTATTATTAATAAAAGTAGATTGCCATTGTCAATGTGTTATTAATATTATTAATAAATGTAGAGTACCACCATCAATGTATTAATTATTAATAAATGTAGCTTACCACCATCAAGGTGTTATTATTATTATTATTAATAAATGTATCTTACCACCATCAAGGTGTTATTAATAAATGTAGATTACCACCATCAAGGTGTTAATTATTAATACATGTATATTACCACCATCAAGGTGTTATTATTATTAATAATAAATGTATCTTACCACCATCAAGGTGTTATTAATAAATGTAGATTACCACCATCAAGGTGTTGATTATTAATATTATTAATAAATGTAGATTACCACCATCAAGGTGTTAATTATTAATATTATTAATAAATGTAGATTATCACCATCAAGGTGTTAATTATTAATATTATTAATAAATGTAGATTATCACCATCAAGGTGTTAATTATTAATAAATGTAGATTATCACCATCAAGGTGTTAATTATTAATAAATGTAGATTACCAGCGTCCATGAGTGAATGAATGATGGCTCCTAGTGTCACACACTTCGAGTTAGTAGAAAAAAAGTTGATGTCTGACTATCATATAATATATGAATTCATTATTGTGATGATGATGATATATTTGATGGCAGGTGTGTTTGGTCACATGACTTACAGGAACATCATTCACGGCAGCGACACGGTGGAAAACGCCAAGCGGGAGATCGACTTGTGGTTCAAGGCCAACGAGCTGCTGGACTACGCCCCTTGTGGCCAACCCTGGATCTACGAGTGAACGTCTGCAATTCTACAAATCCCTTTTTGAATTGACTTAATAAATGTAGTCAATCAATCAATCAATGTTTACTTATATAGCCCGAAATCACAAGTGTCTCAAAGGGCTGCTAAAGCCACAACGACATCCTCGGCTCAGAGCCCACATACGGGCAAGGAAAAACTCAACCCAGTGGGACGTCGATGTGAATGACTATGAGAAACCTTGGAGAGACCCCCCCACCACCACCTAGGGGAGACCGAAAGCAAGGGATGTCGAGTGGGTCTAGAATAATAGTGTGAAAGTCCAGTCCATAGTGGATCTAACATAATAGTGAGAGTCCAGTCCATAGTGGATCTAACATAATAGTGTGAGAGTCCAGTCCATAGTGGATCTAACATAATAGTGTGAGAGTCCAGTCCATAGTGGATCTAACATAATAGTGTGAGAGTCCAGTCCATAGTGGATCTAACATAATAGTGAGAGTCCAGTCCATAGTGGATCTAACATAATAGTGAGAGTCCAGTCCATAGTGGATCTAACATAATAGTGAGAGTCCAGTCCATAGTGGATCTAACATAATAGTGAGAGTCCAGTCCATAGTGGATCTAACATAATAGTGAGAGTCCAGTCCATAGTGGATCTAACATAATAGTGAGAGTCCAGTCCATAGTGGATCTAACATAATAGTGAGAGTCCAGTCCATAGTGGATCTAACATAATATTGTGAAAGTCCAGTCCATAGTGGATCTAACATAATAGTGAGAGTCCAGTCCATAGTGGATCTAACATAATAGTGTGAGAGTCCAGTCCATAGTGGATCTAACATAATAGTGAGAGTCCAGTCCATAGTGGATCTAACATAATATTGTGAAAGTCCAGTCCATAGTGGATCTAACATAATAGTGAGAGACCAGTCCATAGTGGATCTAACATAATATTGTGAAAGTCCAGTCCATAGTGGATCTAACATAATAGTGAGAGTCCAGTCCATAGTGGATCTAACATAATAGTGAGAGTCCAGCCCATAGTGGATCTAACATAATAGTGAGAGTCCAGCCCATAGTGGATCTAACATAATAGTGTGAGAGTCCAGTCCATAGTGGATCTAAGGTTTCATAATACACCTTACGGTGCAACCTGGACACATCATCAGTGATTCTCCCGGGGTCATAGGGTGTTTCGGGTCTTAATCAAACACCCTCTCCCGGGCGACCCAGCCGAGGGTGATCAGTCCCTCGACTTGTGTCCAGGTAGCGCTCCACGCCACGCGTCCCCCCTCCGACGGTCTGCCCCGGGGTTGCGCCGGTGGTGCTTGGAGGTTCCAGGCACTGTGGGGAATGTCCGGGCCTGGGTCCTCCTCCGTCTCATCAGGGCCGTACAAGGTACTGGCCCTGTGCGTTGCACCACGGGTTTCCTCAGGCAGCCTATCTTGATCTTATGTGTCTTCAGGGTTTTTCGCAGCGTTATTTGGGTGCTCCCTTGCAGGAGCTGCAGCTTGGGATGCTACCCCTCCCTGCCCCGGTTGCCGTCTTTCCGGGCTGTCAACTGTCTCTCCAGTTGTCACCACTCTTTCGAGGTTGTCATCCAGCCTCTTCCTGGAAGTCAATGGCGATGCCATACTGGATCGGTTTCATAATACACCTTACGGTGCAACCTGGACACATCATCAGTGATTCTCCCGGGGTCATAGGACATAATAGTGAGAGTCCAGTCCATAGTGGATCTAACATAATATTGTGAAAGTCCAGTCTATAGTGGATCTAACATAATAGTGAGAGTCCAGTCCATAGTGGATCTAACATAATAGTGTGAGAGTCCAGTCCATAGTGGATCTAACATAATAGTGAGAGTCCAGTCCATAGTGGATCTAACATAATATTGTGAAAGTCCAGTCCATAGTGGATCTAACATAATAGTGAGAGACCAGTCCATAGTGGATCTAACATAATATTGTGAAAGTCCAGTCCATAGTGGATCTAACATAATAGTGAGAGTCCAGTCCATAGTGGATCTAACATAATAATGAGAGTCCAGCCCATAGTGGATCTAACATAATAGTGTGAGAGTCCAGTCCATAGTGGATCTAACATAATAGTGAGAGTCCAGTCCATAGTGGATCTAACATAATATTGTGAAAGTCCAGTCCATAGTGGATCTAACATAATAGTGAGAGTCCAGTCCATAGTGGATCTAACATAATAGTGTGAGAGTCCAGTCCATAGTGGATCTAACATAATAGTGAGAGTCCAGTCCATAGTGGATCTAACATAATATTGTGAAAGTCCAGTCCATAGTGGATCTAACATAATAGTGAGAGACCAGTCCATAGTGGATCTAACATAATATTGTGAAAGTCCAGTCCATAGTGGATCTAACATAATAGTGAGAGTCCAGTCCATAGTGGATCTAACATAATAGTGAGAGTCCAGTCCATAGTGGATCTAACATAATAGTGAGAGTCCAGTCCATAGTGGATCTAACATAATATTGTGAAAGTCCAGTCCATAGTGGATCTAACATAATAGTGAGAGTCCAGTCCATAGTGGATCTAACATAATATTGTGAAAGTCCAGTCCATAGTGGATCTAACATAATAGTGAGAGTCCAGTCCATAGTGGATCTAACATAATAGTGAGAGTCCAGTCCATAGTGGATCTAACATAATAGTGAGAGTCCAGTCCATAGTGGATCTAACATAATATTGTGAAAGTCCAGTCCATAGTGGATCTAACATAATAGTGAGAGACCAGTCCATAGTGCAGGGGTAGGGAACCTATGGCTCTAGAGCCAGATGTGGTTCTTTTGATGACTGCATCTGGCTCCCAGATAAATCTTAGCTGACATTACTTACCAGGATAAGTACTGAATAATTCCGCAGGTAATCACAGTGTTAAAAATAACGTTCAAAATATAAAACATTCTCATGCATTTTAATCCATCCATCCGTTTTCTACCGCACCTGTTCAAGAAGTCGCATTAATGGTAAGGAGTATTTTATGTATTATTGGTGAGCTTCAGAATAACAATGTTATTAAAAAGAATGAAAGACTTATACTCTAAAATGTTGGTCTTACTTAAAAATGCATGCATTTAGTTGTATTCAGTGTTAAAACAAATATTATATGGCTCTCACGGAAATACATTTTAAAATATTTGGCTTTCATGGCTCTCTCAGCCAAAAAGGTTCCCAACCCCTGGGCTAGAGTATACACATGAGTTTTAAGATGGGACTTAAATGCTTCTACTGAGGTAGCATCTCTAACTGTTACTGCTAGAACATTCCAGAGTACTGGAGCCCCAATACAAAACACTCTATAGCCCGCTGACTTTTTTGGGGCTCTGGGAATCACTAATAAGCCGGAGTTCTTTCAATGCAGATTTGTTGCCGGGACATATGGTACAATACAATCAGCAAGATACACCCTTTAGTATTTTATACCTAAGTAGTAAAACCTTAAAGTCACATCTTAAGTGCACAGGAAGACACTGCAGGTGAGACACTAATATATATATATATATATATATATGTATGTATGTATATGTATATATATATATATATATATATATATATATAATATATATATATATATATATATATATATACATATATATATATATATATATATATATATATATATATATATATATATATATATATAAATAAAGGTATATACAGTATAGGTATATACAGTATGTATATAAAGATATATACAGTATAGGTATATATATATAAAGGTATATACAGTATAGGTATATATGTATATAAAGGTATATACAGTATAGGTATATATGTATATAAAGGTATATACAGTATAGGTATATATATGTACATAAAGGTATATACAGTATACGTATATAAAGGTATATACAGTATATGTATATAAAGGTATATACAGTATACGTATATAAAGGTGTATACAGTATAGGTATATATGTATATAAAGGTATATACAGTATAGGTATATATGTATATAAAGGTATATACAGTGTAGGTATATATGTATATAAAGGTATATACAGTATAGGCGTAATATGATCAAACTTTCTTGTTCTTGTCAAAAGTCTAGCAGCCACATTTTGTAGCAAGTGTAATATTTAATGCTAGACATAGGGAGACATGAACATAATAGGTTACAGTAATGGAGACGAGATGTAACGAACATATGCAGGCATCGATTATGTTTATTCAACTTATTGGGGTTATTATATTTATTGAACGTTTTCAACTTATTGGAGTTATTATATTTATTGAACTTATTAAACTTATTGGGGTTATTATATTTATTGAACTAATTGGGGTTATTATATTTATTGAACTTATTAGGGTCATTATATTTATTGAACTTATTAAACTTATTGGAGTTATTATATTTATTGAACTTATTAAACTTATTGGGGTTATTATATTTATTGAACTTATTGGGGTTATTATATTTATTGAACTTATTAGGGTCATTATATTTATTGAACTTATTAAACTTATTGGGGTTATTATATTTATTGAACTTATTGGGGTTATTATATTTATTGAACTTATTAGGGTCATTATATTTATTGAACTTATTAAACTTATTGGAGTTATTATATTTATTGAACTTATTAAACTTATTGGGGTTATTATATTTATTGAACTTATTGGGGTTATTATATTTATTGAACTTATTGGGGTCATTATATTTATTGAACTTATTAAACTTATTGGGGTTATTATATTTATTGAACTTATTGGGGTCATTATATTTATTGAACTTATTAAACTTATTGGGGTTATTATATTTATTGAACTTATTGGGGTCATTATATTTATTGAACTTATTAAACTTATTGGGGTTATTATATTTATTGAACTTATTAAACTTATTGGGGTCATTATATTTATTGAACTTATTAAACTTATTGGGGTTATTATATTTATTGAACTTATTAAACTTATTGGGGTCATTATATTTATTGAACTTATTAAACTTATTGGGGTTATTATATTTATTGAACTTATTGGGGTCATTATATTTATTGAACTTATTGGGGTTATCATATTTATTGAACTTATTGGGGTCATTACATTTATTGAACGTATTATACGGTCCATGAGGACCTAGGCCTGGTCCCAGAGGTGGGGCCCCGGTGACCGTCGTCTGAGCGAGGGAAATCCGGGTCCTTTAACTGGACTTTCCAGAAACGTCTTCAAGCTGCTCTTTGTCTGGTCCCAGTGGCATGTCCCACAACAATTCAAGGTGGCGAGAATATCACCTCTGTATAAAAAAGGAAACAAACTACCGCCATGTTTCCATCCTTTGCTCCATCTCAGAGGTTATAGATCATCATCAATCTTTATTGCAGACCTTAAGATCCATTTAAACATATAAAAACAGAATATAATACATTAAAAACAAAACAATAAAACATAGAGAGGTTCATATATGAGCAAATAGATCATTATCTATCAAATCGCCAGCTCCTACTCGAATTTCAATCAGGATTGAGAAAATGCCATTCCAGAGACACATGCCTGCTGTAGCTAAGTGACTAGATCAGGCGAGAGATAGACATGGACAAGTACTGTGGAATAGTTATGCTGGACATTCCACACAGTTAACCACTCAATGCTGTTAAACAAGTTGAGCTTTTGACAGCGCAGCCACAAACTGGATGAAATCTTACCTTGAGGATAGAGAAGAGGTGAACGGATCGCTGTCCTCTCCCCTCAAGGTGAGCTATGGTGTCCCACAAGGGAGCATTCTGGGACCATTGCTATTCTTGATTGACATTAACCACATGAAATCAACATGTAACAGCAAAGTCTTCCTGTTGGCGGACCATTCTGCCATCCTGGCCTCAGACAGGGACACATTGAAGGTTGAAAGTGCACTCAGCACCCAACTAAGTCATCTCTGTCTCTGGCTTTCCCATAACAAACTGTCACCACACCTGGGTAAAACAGAGTCCATCCTATTTGGGTCCAAGCACAACCTAGGCAAATCCCCGGGCTTTACGATCAGCAAGCAAAGACAAGGTCATTGACCTAGGTTGTATATTGAACACTCGGGTGAAAAAATGGCATTAAAAGCAATCACCAAGATCAATACTAAAAGTAGATTTGTGTGTTTATCAACATGGATACACTTAAGACCTTACACTCATACAGTGTCATTTGGACTATGCCTGCACCTCATGCTTCACCACTATCCCCAAGCCACTAAAAACTAAACAGACTCCTGCTCAACCTCCCATACAGGACTCACCTAACTCATGCCCACTTTACCAAATTAGGATGGCTTAGAGTTGAGGGAAGAGTACACCAAATTGCAATGTGCTTGGTATTCCAAATACTCAGAGAAACTGTCCCCAAGTACCTGTCCAACTATTTCACCAGAGTAAGTGATGCTCACAGGTACTACACCAGAGGGACTTGCTCAGACCAAATTCAAGACTCTCATGGGAATAATATTGCTGGGTATTGTGGCCAAACAGCTCCATTTTTGTTTCATCTGACCACAGAACTTTCCTCCAAAAGGTCTTATCTCTTCTTCTTCTCTTTCGTGTATCGTCTTCATATGTCCATCTTCGTGTCGTGTAGCCACTCCCTCGTCTCAGGTCCCACTTGGAAGAGGCCCTCCTCTGAAGGTGGTCTATGCCGGGGACAGGTGGTGATGATGTGGTCGGCAGTCTGCTCAGGCTCCCCGCACTCACACGCTGCACTGTCTGTTAGGCCCCACTTCTTCATGGACGCTTTGAAGCAACCAACCCCTGTGCGAAGGCGCTTCAGGAGGGTCCATTGCCGGCGAGGTAGATCTTCTCCCTCCACGCCACCTCCAGGATCCTGGATGTAATGGTGTAGGCGTGTCTGTCCTGCTGACTCCCACTCCTGCTTCCATTCCGCTGCCAGCCAGGCTTTGGTTGTCAGATCCTCCGGGATGGAAATAAGCATCTCTTGTGCGGCCTGATTGTATGGGTGGCGGGACTTGAGTCTGCTTGGAGGTGTTGCCATGGTGGTGGTTTCATGGAGGAGGTGCCAGCTGTGTTCCTGGCCTTTCCTTGCCAGGGCGAGGGTAGCGGTCTTATCTTAGTCTATGTGATGTCAGATGAAACAAAAATGGAGCTGTTTGGCCACAATACCATGCAAAATATGTTTGGAGGAGAAAAGGTGAGGTCTTTAATCCCAGGAACACCATGGCTACCGTCAAGCATGGTGGTGGTAGTATTATGCTCTGGGCCTGTTTTGCTGCCAATGGAACTGCTGCTTTTTAAATGGGACAATAAAAACATTCTTCAGGACAAGCTCAAATCCCTTTTTGACCACCACTGTATATATATGACTTATTCAGCTTTTTCATGTCATTATTTGATCATATAAATCTGACAATGTGATGTTAAAAATCCTATCCCAGCTGACTTGGGCGGGAGGCGGGGTCACACCAGACAGGTGGCCAACCACAGGACACGTACAGACCAAATCATAACCATGGACAATTGACAGTCTCCAGTGAAGACAACATGAATATTGAGGCGGCAGCACGCAGGGGGACAAAATGCAAACGCCACACCAAGTGACCAAGGTTCGAACCCGCACCACCTGTGTGGCCTCCATGCTCACCACCAGGCCACCGCGCTGCCTACAAAATGCTGTAGTTATGGAATAACATGTAAGACAAATACATGATAGTTATGTGTGTCAGTGTGGCTTTTAGTGTGAACACAAAGTGTCAATCACACACGCACGCACACACACACACACACACACACACACACACACACACACACACACACGGCAGCAAGCTAACACACGTGGTAATCAGCAACACACAAACGCATTCCTCAATAAGTGAAACGTTTTTACAAACCTCAAACACACACAATCATGAACATCTACAGCATATCATATACATTTACAATATGTTCATCTTATATACTGCATATATTACATATACACGATATATATACTGCATATATTACATATACACATGATATATATACTGCATATATTACATATACACATGATATATATACTGCATATATTACATATACACATGATATATATACTGCATATATTACATATACACATGATATATATACTGCATATATTACATATACACATGATATATATACTGCATATATTACATATACACATGATATATATACTGCATATATTACATATACACATGATATATATACACTGCATATATTACATATACACATGATATATATACTGCATATATTACATATACACATGATATATACTGCATATATTACATATACACATGATATATATACTGCATATATTACATATACACATGATATATATACTGCATATATTACATATACACATGATATATATACTGCATATATTACATATACACATGATATATATACTGAATATATTACATATACACATGATATATATACTGCATATATTACATATACACATGATATATATATATACCGCATATATTACATATACACATGATATATATACTGCATATATTACATATACACATGATATATATACTGCATATATTACATATACACATGATATTTATACTGCATATATTACATATACACATGATATATATACTTCATATATTACATATACACATGATATATATACTGAATATATTACATATACACATGATATATATACTGCATATATTACATATACACATGATGTATATACTGCATATATTAGATATACACATGATATATATACTGCATATATTACATATACACATGATGTATATACTGCATATATTACATATACACATGATATATATACTGCATATATTACATATACACATGATATATATACTGCATATATTACATATACACATGATATATATACTGCATATATTACATATACACATGATATATATACACTGCATATATTACATATACACATGATATATATACTGCATATATTACATATACACATGATATATATCCTGCATATATTACATATACACATGATATATATACTGCATATATTACATATACACATGATATATATACTGCATATATTACACATACACATGATATATATATATAGTGCATATATTACATATACACATGATATATATACTGCATATATTACATATACACATGATATATATACACTGCATATATTACATATACACATGTTATATATACTGCATATATTACACATACACATGTTATATATACTGCATATATTACACATACACATGATATATATATATATAGTGCATATATTACATATACACATGATATATATACTGAATATATTACATATACACATGATATATATACTGAATATATTACATATACACATGATATATATACTGCATATATTACATATACACATGATATATATACTGCATATATTACATATACACATGATGTATATACTGCATATATTACATATAAACATGATATATATACTGCATATATTACATATACACATGATATATATATATAGTGCATATATTACATATACACATGATATATATACTGAATATATTACATATACACATGATATATATACTGCATATATTACATATACACATGATATATATACTGCATATATTACATATACACATGATATATATACTGCATATATTACATATACACATGATGTATATACTGCATATATTACATATACACATGATATATATACTGCATATATTACATATACACATGATATATATACTGCATATATTACATATACACATGATATATATACTGCATATATTACATATACACATGATATATATACTGCATATATTACATATACACATGATATATATACTGCATATATTACATATACACATGATATATATACTGCATATATTACATATACACATGATATATATACTGCATATATTACATATACACATGATATATATACTGCATATATTACATATACACATGATATATATACTGCATATATTACATATACACATGATATATATACTGCATATATTACATATACACATGATATATATACTGCATATATTACATATACACATGATATATATACTGCATATATTACATATACACATGATATATATACTGCATATATTACATATACACATGATATATATCCTGCATATATTACATATACACATGATATATATCCTGCATATATTACATATACACATGATATATATACTGCATATATTACATATACACATGATATATATACTGCATATATTACACATACACATGATATATATATATAGTGCATATATTACATATACACATGATATATATACTGCATATATTACATATACACATGATATATATACACTGCATATATTACATATACACATGTTATATATACTGCATATATTACACATACACATGTTATATATACTGCATATATTACACATACACATGATATATATATATATATAGTGCATATATTACATATACACATGATATATATACTGAATATATTACATATACACATGATATATATACTGAATATATTACATATACACATGATATATATACTGCATATATTACATATACACATGATATATATACTGCATATATTACATATACACATGATGTATATACTGCATATATTACATATAAACATGATATATATACTGCATATATTACATATACACATGATATATATATATAGTGCATATATTACATATACACATGATATATATATATAGTGCATATATTACATATACACATGATATATATACTGCATATATTACATATACACATGATATATATACTGCATATATTACATATACACATGATATATATACTGCATATATTACATATACACATGATATATATACTGCATATATTACATATACACATGATGTATATACTGCATATATTACATATACACATGATATATATACTGCATATATTACATATACACATGATATATATACTGCATATATTACATATACACATGATATATATACTGCATATATTACATATACACATGATATATATACTGCATATATTACATATACACATGATATATATACTGCATATATTACATATACACATGATATATATACTGCATATATTACATATACACATGATATATATACACTGCATATATTACATATACACATGATATATATACTGCATATATTACATATACACATGATGTATATACTGCATATATTACATATACACATGATATATATACTGCATATATTACATATACACATGATATATATACTGCATATATTACATATACACATGATATATATACTGCATATATTACATATACACATGATATATATACTGCATATATTACATATACACATGATATATATACTGCATATATTACATATACACATGATATATATACTGCATATATTACACATACACATGATATATATATATACTGCATATATTACATATACACATGATATATATACTGCATATATTACATATACACATGATATATATACTGCATATATTACACATACACATGATATATATATATAGTGCATATATTACATATACACATGATGTATATACTGCATATATTAGATATACACATGATATATATACTGCATATATTACATATACACATGATATATATACTGCATATATTACATATACACATGATATATATACTGCATATATTACATATACACATGATATATATACACTGCATATATTACATATACACATGATATATATACTGCATATATTACATATACACATGATATATATACACTGCATATATTACATATACACATGATCTATATACACTGCATATATTACATATACACATTAATATATACACTGCATATATTACATATACACATGATATATATACACTGCATATATTACATATACACATGATATACATACTGAATATATTACATATACACATGATATATATACTGCATATATTACATATACACATGATATATATACTGCATATATTACATATACACATGATATATATACTGCATATATTACATATACACATGATATATATACTGCATATATTACATATACACATGATATATATACTGCATATATTACATATACACATGATATATATACTGCATATATTACATATACACATGATATACAGTGGTGGTCAAAAGTGTACATAGACTTGTAAAGAACATCATGTCATGGCTGTCAATCATTTCTACTACTCTTATTTTTTTGTGATGTAGTGATTGGAGCACATACTTGTTGCTCAATAAAAACATTCATGAAGTTTGCTTCTTTTATGAATTTATTATGTGTCTACTGAAAATGTGAGGGTCAAAAGTATACATACAGCAATGTTAATATTTGCTTACATGTCCCTTGGCAAGTTGACCTGCAATAAGGCACTTTTGGTAGCCATCCACAAGCTGCTGCTTGACCACTTGACCACTAAATTGCTGCAGTTCAGCTAAATGTGTTGCTTTTCTGACATGGACTTGTTTCTTCATCATTGTCCACACAGGGTTTATAATATTCTACATCTAAACTTTGATCTTATTTAGTGAAGTCTACCTAACAAGAATGATGGTCAGAACCTGTTTGGGCGACACCGCCCTCTTTTCTGGCAGGCTGATTGCTGTTCATGTTTGTAACAAAGTATTTTCACACACCTAAACATTCTAAGAATTTACAATTCCACAATGTGTTTTTTGTATCTTCAATGTACGCCTAACCTTAGAGTATATTGTTAACCAAAGGAAGCATAAAGTGTGTGTAGTGTGCAGTAACAAGTGCGTTACATATTGTGTAGATGTACAAAAGCCAAAAGCAGTGAAGTTGTCAGGTTGTGTAAATGGTCAATAAAAAGAGAATACAACAAATCCTTTTCAACTTATATTCAATTGAATAAACTGCAAAGACAAGATATTTCATGTTCACACTGAGAAACGTTGGTATTTTTTGCAAATATTAGCTCATTTGGAATTTGATGCCTGCAACATGGTTCAAAAAAGCTGGCACAAGTGGCAAAAAAGAGTGACAAAGTTGAGGAATGCTCATCAAAGACTTATTTGGAACATCCCACAGGTGAACAGGCTAATTGGGAACAGGTGGGTGCCATGATTGGGTATAAAAGCAGCTTCCATGAAATGCTCAGTCATTCACAAACAAGGACGGGGCGAGGGTCACCACTTTGTCAACAAATGCCTGAGCTAATTGTTGAACAACAACATTTCTCAACAAGGAATTTAGGGATTTCACCATCTACACTCCGTAATATCATCAAAAGGTTCAGACAATCTGGAGAAATCACTGCAGGTAAGCCATGATATTACACACCTTGGATCCCTGCATCAAAAAGCGACATCAGTGTATAAAGGATATCACCACATGGGCTCAGGAACACTTCAGAAAACCACTGTCAGTAACTACAGTTGGTCACTACATCTGTAAGTGCAAGTTAAAACTCTACTATGCAAAGCCAAAGCCATTTACCAACAACACCCAGAAACACTTCGCTGGGCCTGAGCTCATCTAAGATGGACTGATGCAAAGTGGAAAAGTGTTCTGTGGTCTGACGAGTCCACCTTTCAAATTGTTTTTGGAAACTGTGGACGTCGTGTCCTCCGGACCAAAGAGGAAAAGAAACATGGGGATTGTTCTAGGGTGAAAGTGTAAGAGGCAGCATGTGTGATGGTATGGGGGTGTATTAGTGGTCAAGACATGTTCTAGGGTGAAAGTGTAAAAGGCAGCATGTGTGATGGTATGGGGGTGTATTAGTGGTCAAGACATGTTCTAGGGTGAAAGTGTAGAAGGCAGCATGTGTGATGGTATGGGGGTGTATTAGTGGTCAAGACATGTTCTAGGGTGAAAGTGTAAAAGGCAGCATGTGTGATGGTATGGGGGTGTATTAGTGGTCAAGACATGTTCTAGGGTGAAAGTGTAAAAGGCAGCATGTGTGATGGTATGGGGGTGTATTAGTGGTCAAGACATGTTCTAGGGTGAAAGTGTAGAAGGCAGCATGTGTGATGGTATGGGGGTGTATTAGTGGTCAAGACATGTTCTAGGGTGAAAGTGTAAAAGGCAGCATGTGTGATGGTATGGGGGTGTATTAGTGGTCAAGACATGTTCTAGGGTGAAAGTGTAAAAGGCAGCATGTGTGATGGTATGGGGGTGTATTAGTGGCCAAGACATGGGTAACTTACACATCTGTGAAGGCACCATTAATGCTGAAAGGTACATACAGCTTTTGGAGCAACATATGTTTCCATCCTGCTTATTTCAGCAAGACAATGCCAAGCCAGGTGTTACAACAGCGTGGCTTCATAGTAAAAGAGTGTGGGTACTAGACTGGCCTGCCTGTAGTCCAGACATTGAAAATGTGTGAAGGCTAAAATATCAGAAGGGAGACTGTTGAACAACTTAAGCTGCACATCATATCATACAGCTGTACATCATACAGCTATATGATAGGTGGTGGTCGGAGGGGCCGTAGGCGCAAACTGGCAGCCTCGCTTCCGCCAGTCTACCCCAGGGCAGCTGTGGCTACAAATGTAGCTTACCACCACCAGGTGTGAATGAATGATGGGTTCTCACTTCTCTGTGACCGCTTTGAGTATCTAATAATAGAAAAGCACGATATAAAATCTAATCCATTATTAATACCAGGCAAGAATGGGAAAGAATTCTACTTCAAAAATGTGTCTCCTCAGTTCCCAAACCTTTACTGAGTGTTGTTAAAAGGAAAGGCCATGTAACACAGTGGTGAACATGCCGTTTTTGCAATGTGTTGCTGCCATTACATTCTAAGTTCATGATTATTTGCAAAAAATAAAGTTTCTCAGTGTGAACATGAAATATCTTGTCTTTGCAGTCTATTCAATTGAATATAAGTTGAAAAGGATTTGTTGTATTCTCTTTTTATTTACCATTTACACAACCTGACAACTTCACTGCTTTTCGCTTTTGAATGTACAGGTATATGTAGATATATACATATGTATACACACACACATTTTATATATATATATATATATATATATATATATATATATATATATATATATATATACACACACACAAGTGTGTATATATACATATATACATACACACATACACACACGAGTATGTATATGTAGATATATACATATGTATACACGCATGTATATACACACGAGTATATGTATATATATACATATGTATACACACATATATACACACACAAGTATATGTATGTGTAAATATATCCATATGTATACACACATACACACGAGTATATGTATATATGGACTGTATGTGTGTATATATATATATATATATATATATATATATATATATATACACACACACACACATATATATATATAGGAATGATGTTTGATAAGAAATTATCGAGTTTGAGCCTATTATCGAATCCTCTTAGAGAACTGATTCCTTATCGATTCTCTTATGGAGTCCAGATAGGTTGTTGTATATGGAAAAAAACACACAATATTTGGTTTAACAAAAGCTCACTTTCATTATATAAGAAAAAAATAAAATCTAATAAATAAATAAATATTGACTGTTACCCCCCTAAAAAAATAAAATAAATAAATATTGACTGTTGTTACCCAAAGTATATTAAGTGGGATTTTTCAGAGAAACAAATATATACAGTAACACAAAAACAAGCTGTCTCTGTGATCACTATATGTGTATAAATAATAATATAGTGTTAAATAAAATCAGTCCCTTGGGCACAAAACTGAAAATAATACAGCTCTCCAAAAAGTGCACTTCTGCTGCTATTGG
The DNA here is from genome assembly GCF_033978785.1 of Entelurus aequoreus. Classification (NCBI taxonomy): domain Eukaryota; kingdom Metazoa; phylum Chordata; class Actinopteri; order Syngnathiformes; family Syngnathidae; genus Entelurus; species Entelurus aequoreus. Next base: position 21,577 of record NW_026908166.1, on the reverse strand, counting down.
AACATAACTGTTTGTTATGATGCTTTGACATTTTTGCACTTTATTTCTTTATTGAAAGAAAATTCTATGAAGAGAAAAGTTGTTTGCAAATGTGGTTACAATGCTAAAAAATGAAAAGTTAAAGCTAAATAAAGAAATACACTTTATTGAGTTAACATTATTTCTTTATAGGGGGAAAGATGTGATGTTATGAGCTTGGGAATATAACAACTACACTACCCAGCATGCAACTGGAGTGACGAGCATGCGCGGTAGCTCCGAAAAGTGTTGTTGCATGTCACCACCCGGCAGCTAAGAATGAGGTTATGAGCACACTGTGAAAGTAAACGTCAAGAACTCAGCCAACACACCTCGTCTGCATTATTTATAATTAGACAGACAACACATATACAGTGTGATTTTGTAACGTTTACAAGGAAAGAAAAACTAAAGTTAAAAAAGGGAGATATGTTGTATATATATGTATGTGCTGCGGTTGCTTTAAGAAGGTTGCGACAGCTGCCGTAAAGGAGGTGCGTTGCTAGCCTGGTTGCTATGTTTCCGGTTGGTCGTAAAAGTGTTCGTCATGTGTTTGTACCCTGCTCAAATCTCTCAGTAAAGTTATTCATTGGATTATAGCTTTTGTTTTGAACTTTATTACACCTTGGAGCGCTTTTTCCGGTCCATTGTTTTCCTGCTATCGCTATCTGCGCCTAATGACTGAGCTACGTGACGTCATTCATTGTGATGTCCCACGGAGCATTTCTGGTCGGGACGAGATTCGAATAAAGAACCAACTCTTTTTCTTTACTATAGTGGTCTTGATAACGGGTACTGGTTCTCAAAAAGGGATTCGAGTCCGAGGACTCGGTTCTTTTCTTATCGAACAACCGGGAAAACCGGTTTCGAGTATCATCCCTATATATTTATTTATTTATATATATATATATATATATATTTATTTATTTATATATATATATATATATATATATATATATATATATATATATATATATATATATATATACATATATATATATATATATATATATATATATATATATATATATATACACACACACACACACACACACAAGTATATGTATATATGTATGTGTCAAACTCCTCACAATGTTTGCTGTTTTTTCCAACATCACTGATTTCTCACTGTAGACTATGAGAGCCAACACACATGATAAAACCTCACACACTGTACAAGGTCTGCTGCCATTAGGATGCTGACTGCTAGGATGTTGATGTAGTCCCATTTAGATGAAGAATGACCCACAATACTCACCAAGAAAAGGGGGGTTGAACCAAGCGTCTTTTCATGTTGTCCTCGCCATTTAAATGGCTGTCAAAGTGTACCAACTTGTCGGAATAAGTCCTCATCCTTCTATTATCCAGGTGAGAGGCATGATTTATGACCTACAATAAAGTTATATGAGCAAAAAAGCGAGGAAGCAGCTAATCAGTCGATGATGTAAACAAAGGCACACGGGAAGTGATCACGGCGCCGCTATAAATAGTTTGTCTGCGTTAGCGCTTATAATAACAATATACTTGTTAATATTCAAGTCACCAAATGTAAATGGAGTATTGTTGGTGCTTTTTTGGATGTTTTGTATTGGGTGTTATTGGCAGAAAAGTGGACCTCTCATTGGTTAAGCTGTAAGCAGACTTTTATCTACGAGATAGAATGCACTTAAGTACTCGCATGACTAGAGAGAGGAATCTTTGGGCACCTCACGATTCCATTACTATTACGATTCAGGAGCTACGATTCAATTAAAAATTGGTTATTGATGCATCTTTAATTTATGTGTATCAGGGGTGCCCAGACTTATTCTGCAGGCGGGCTACTTTTCAATAGACCAAGTCAAGGGAATGTACCTTATTCATATATATCATTTATATGTATTTATTTATGAAAGAGAGGTTTTTGTTATCAAGTTAAAGGTGTTTAATGATAATACAAGCATGTTTCTTTCATGAAGACAAGAATATAAGTTGGTATGATTGTGATGACTTGCGTTGATTGGAATCAGACAGTAGTGATGATAACCTCCACATTTTCAAATGGAGGAGACAAGAAGTCCTCCTTTCTGTCCAATACCACATGAAAGTGCTTGCTTTTTGTTTGTACAGCTTCCATACTCCTTTTTATACACTTTACAAGAAATACATTGGCGGCAAACTCCGTAGCTTGCTAGCTTGTGCGCGCCAGCTTTCTGAGACTCTTATTTTGTTAGCGCAGGCAGGATGGAGCAGGGCTTTTGTTGTGAAGACAGGAACTGTGCAGTTGGTCTTTAGAGTTTTGACGGCAGGTACAGCGCGAGAATCTGTTGAAATAAAGTGTTTTCACGCCCTCCTGTCGGTGAATTTTTCTTAATAATGATGTGGCAGCAGCCAGCGTCATCTCACCAGACGCTCAGGTGGTGTGAATGTCAATCAAGTGACCAAAGTCGTGTTTTGGTGAAGATTGATGATCGCTCATTTTAGGTCTATTTTTTTAATGCCTGGCTGGCGATCGGCTGACACGCCCTCCACCATCGACCGCTAGCTCGCCATCGACCTAATGGGCACCCCTGATTTATATTGATGCAGTTTTAAATTTCTTTTCACTTCACTAAATAAGCGTTTATCACCACAACTTTTAAAAACTGTGCATTTGTAATAAGAAATTCGCATCACATGTATTTAATTAATGAAAATGTGCGCAAAACTGGAACCTAAGTGCCCTAAAATAAAGGAGCTGGTGGGATCTCTCGTTGAGGTGTCTCACTGCAGTCAGAATTGATCTACAATAAATACATCGATTATTGACGTTTACTAATCGATTGTATAGTCATGTCCAAATTGCGATGCATCTAAAACTCAATGATTTTCCCACCTCTACTCATGACAATAGAACACATGAAATACTTTGTACTGGCCAGTACGCTGAAATACTACTCTTCGGTAATCCATTGTGCTTCAGGCTAACAAACTGGTTCACGGTGAGGGCGGGGTCACAACGTGTCAATCAAACAAAGCTGACAGGTGTGCAAGAAGGTTTCCTTAGAAGAGCAAAAGAAAGACAGGAGGAAAGAGTTACGAGTGACAGCTGACCTTTGGGTGTCGACGCCCATCAGAAGAATTCTTTATCTTCTTGGTTCCTTGGACTATTTACACCTGCTTAATTAGGCCACGCCCACCTCCTCCATGTTTAAGATTAATTTTACTTACCTTAGCAAGATCTGTTGTCATGGCAACCTTCGCTCCTCGGGTCATCTTCGTTTGTCCCTGCTGGAACGTCTGTTAGAAGGCAGGACTCCAACATCAGGAACATCCTGTGTTTCAAGTCTCAACTCCAAAAGCAGATTTGTTTCCTGGCGTCTTCTCTGTTGAAAAGGAATTTGGTGAAGGGAAGACCGTTACGTGCTTTTCACTCCTTCCAACACTTTGAGCAGGAAATTGTTGTTGAATAACATGGCTGCCTGGTTGTTAATCATCAGCATCGTCCCTTGCAGGCACAAGCTGCACACTTCAAAAATGTCAGGCAGCCTTTAGGTGTCTTGGAGGCGTCGCCCACAGCCACAAAGTGTGTATAACGAGAACCCACCCGACCTGCTGCACCTCACCTGAACATTTTCTGGCCTCAGGACTTCCCTTTGGACCCCACCCTCAATCAGAGGTTTAAAAGGATGTGTGGTCCCAGCATATTTTCAGTCTCTCCCACACAGACCACATCAGCATGGCCTCCTTCTCCAACCGCAGCTACACTATGTCCTCCCGTGTCAGCAACCTGGGCGCCGGCAGCGTCTACGGTGGCGCCGGTGGCTCTGGGGTCCGCGTCTCCATGGTCAAAGGTGGCGGCTTCAACCTCGCCAACGAAACGGGCGTCTGTGCCAACGAGAAGTTCACCATGCAGAACCTTAACTACCGGCTAGGATCCTACCTGGAGAAGGTACGTAGGCTGGAAGAAGCCAACAGCGAGCTGGAGCTGAAGATTAGAAACTTCTTGGCGAGCAAAATAGGGCCAGCGGAGCATGACTGGACCGCCTTCTATGTTCGGATCAAAAGCCTGCAAGAAGAGGTGAGATCACACCGAAAGGCTGACATTGTCAAACCGCTAAGATCCGCCTTTGTCTTCACTTAGATTCAAAATGGCGCTCGTGCAAAAGCTGCAAAGATTCTTAGCATCGACAACGCCAGGCTGGCCGCCGACGACTTTCGTGTCAAGTGAGTAACGCCTCAAACGGCCGAACTAGATTGTGACTGAAAGACGTTTTGTAGATTGTTGTGATGGCGTTCAGGTGCGACAATGAGGTTGCCATGCGCCGATCCGTTGAGGCCGACATGGGCGGGCTGAAGCCGGTTTTAGACGAGCTGACCCGGAGTCGCACCGACCTGGAAATGCAGGTGGAAGGATTGATGGAGGAGCTGACCTACATGAAGAGGAACCATGAGGAGGTGAGCAGCAGCAGAACATTGAATGCTCGACAAAACGCAGTCCTAAACGTCAGCGCCCACAGGACCTGCGCGCCGTGCGGTCGCAGTTAGGCGGCCAAGTCGACGTGGAGGTGGATGCCGCCCCTCAGGAGGATCTCTCTGCCGTCTTGGCCGGAATCAGAGAACATTACGAGAACGTCGCCTCAAGAAACCAAAGAGACCTGGACAATTGGTTTCAGGCTAAGGTGAGTGTGAAAAGTCTTCCCCGATTGGCCGAGCTCAGCTCTACGGTGGCACCTGCTGGCTCGCCAAAATGATCTAGATCTTATCAAGTTGTCTTGTCTTGTCAAGATGGCCGAGCTCAACAAGGATGTGGTGACGAGCACCACGACACTGCAGACGTCCAAGTCTGAGATCGGAGAATTGCGAAGAACTGTGCAGACCCTGGAGATCCAACTGCAGGCAGAGATCAGCCAGGTGATCCCGCAATAGACTTCACTTTGAACATGTGACTTCCAGCGTTTTTTCTAACTTTGGTCAAATATGTTTGGGTCTGATGGTACAGAAAGGTGCTCTGGAGGGAACACTGGCTGAGACACGTGGTCGCTACGCCAACATATTGCTAAGCTACCAGAAGCAAGTAGGGATCCTGGAAGGGCAACTGGCTCAGCTGAGAGCAGAACTGGAGAACCAAAAGGTGCAATTTGGTGAGCTGCTGGACATCAAGACCCGACTGGAGCTAGAGATTGTTGAGTACCGCCGGCTGCTGGATGGCGAGAGTGCCAGGTGACCAGACTCAGGAAAGCAACATGAAATCACCAAGAAGCAAACGTGTGTAACTCCTTGTTTTGTTTTGGCAGAACCAAGACTTCACGTGTCGTGACTATCATGAAAGAGGTCGGCACCTCGGAGAACTTTCGAAGCAGCATCAATTAAGTAGTGGAACACATCCTGCTGGTGAACTGTCCTTCAATAAACATGAAATCTGACGTCATGAATGTGTTCTTCTTGATATGGACCAATGACCATTGCCTGTAGGACTGCTACAAATACCTCAGGATCCCACAGATCCATGGCAACCACCAGGAGGTCAGACACAGCCAACTACCTGCAGAAGGTTAGGCAGATCCTGAAGATCCAGCTGAACATGATGCCCTGCCAGTTATCACATATCCACACGGGAGGCTGGAACAGATGCCAATAAATATAGTGATATAGAGCTATATAGATCGATATATGACATATATATCTGTCTATATCAACGTAGATATATACATCCATCCATTTTTTACCGCTTATTCCCTTCGGGGTCGCTGGAGCCTATCTCAGCTACAATCGGGCGGAAGGCGGGGTACACCCTGGACAAGTCGCCACCTCATCGCAGGGCCAGATATATACATATGTAGACTATATATATATCCATCATATATACCTATATCTACATCTATAAATTATATATATAGACTAGATATGCATATTCATATACACATATGATATACACACACACACACACGCACACACACATTCATCCATCCATCCATCCATTTTCTACCACTTGTCCCTTTTGGGGTCGCGGGGAGTGCTGGAGCCTATCTCAGCTGCATTCGGGCGGAAGGCGGTCTACACCCTGGACAAGTCGCCACCTCATCACAGGGCCAACACAGATAGACAGACAACATTCACACTCACATTCACACTAGAATTTAGTGTTGCCAATCAACCTATCCCCAGGTGCATGTCTTTGGAGGTGGGAGGGGCCTATCCCCAGGTGCATGTCTTTGGAGGTGGGAGGGGCCTATCCCCAGGTGCATGTTTTTGGAGGTGGGATGAAGCCGGAGTACCCGGAGGGAACCCACGCAGTCACAGGGAGAACACACATGATTACATACATACATATATATATATATACACATACATATATGATATCTATTGGCATCAGTTCCAGCATCCCGTGTGGGTATGTGATAACTGGCAGGGCATCATGTTCAGCTAGATCTTCAGGATCTGTGTCTGACCTCTGGTGGTTACCATGGGTCTGTGGGATCCTGAGGTATTTGTAGCAGTCCCTTACACGTCTGTTATGTTGCCCTGAGGTGCTTTAACACCTTCACTTCTGATCATCCTACCTTGTTTACATATCATTATAGATATTTATGACAGATCAATATAAATATCAGTATTGATACCATCCAGGTAGATGAGGGGGATGATTGTTAGACAACTTTGGTTCCATTCTTGGTTCTGATCTGACTGAGACGGTTCTGGCCTATGCAGAACAGCAGCATGTCCTTGGAATATGAATATAATATACCACATCTGATGTTCACCTGTACAATTGGCCTCCCCAGCCTTGTGGATTTTTGATGAAGTTCTAAATGTTCTGTTGATTGACACTCCAGTATTGTGTGTGTGGATTATTTGTATTCAATACAGGCAGTACACAGGTGAGTGCTTCTGGTCTTACAGTCTCAGGTGTCAACAAGTAGCCAGTGTGTCTGCCGGGTGTTATCAATATTCTTATGTATTGATCCATATTTCTACTCACTCGGGCTGCTCTGATGGCTGATAGGAGCTTCCATGTGGTGCCGAGGCAGGTTGTCGGTTGCTAGTTTGATGCTACTGTTCCCCTTTTTGGCTTTTTCCTGATGAGGACTTTCCCAACCTTGAGTTAGTCCCTTATGTTAGCAGCACCATGCAGTTAGCTTCCTCGGCCAGTGGGTGTCACTCATGTCCCGGTGCTGTCTAGTTCTTCATCTTGGACACTTTATCTTGGATAAGTCAGGACTACAAAATCGTGTTCCGAGAGCTCTCTGTGCTTTGTTTGGAAGTTGCCAGCTATTGTGTGATGTCTTCTTCTTCCAAATACCATATAACAAATTTATATCATTAAAGTGTATGAAAAAGAGGCGTATTGATTGAAGGAATTTGGACTGAAATGTATATTAAAGGCTTAAGGGTAAGAGCGAAGTGTATGAATTAAAGGCGTATGAGTAAAAGCTGTATTAAAAGTGTATGAACACAGGGCATATTAATTAAAGGTGTGTAAATAAATGGCATATTAATTAAAGGTGTATCAATAAAGATGTATGAATAAATGGCATATTAAATAAAGGTGTATGAATAAAAGGTGTATGAATAAATGGCATATTAATTAAAGGTGTATGAATAAAAGGTGTATGGAATGAAATGGTTAGTTTTGCCACTGACACCCTGGAATGAAACTTGTCAAGTTGCACCCATAGGTGCTGAATGATGGATGATCACATGACAGCAGAGGGTTGAGGGGGCGGGGCATAACAACGGTTATTCCAAGGAAGTGATTAAAAACACAGGTGAGCTTTGATGGATCCACAGATAGCAAAAGGGACTAAGAATGATTGACAGCTGAACAGGAAGTGATGCAAGGTGACGCTAACCTCACCTGTCGGTGTTCATTCCACACCTGAGTGACACAGGTGACCCCCACCTTTCCTTCATGATTGACAGCTGCGTTGCACGTTTAAAAGGTGAGTCGGCGTCTCATCACTCCACTGAGCAGCAGCACAGCAACATCCTGACCACCTTGATCTCCCGCTCCTCCGCCAGGTCGGTCCAATCCAGCTCCTCCATGGACAGCAGTCACATGACCATGAGAGCCAGCAGCGTCCACGGCGGCGCGGGCGGTTACGGTGTCCGCATCTCGTCTGCGAGCGCCGCTGACTCCTACTCCTTCTTCGGTGTGGGCACTGGCGACAGCGTCCTGACCCTTAACGAGAAGTTGACCATGCAGAACCTCAACGACCGGCTAGCATCATACCTGGACAAGGTACACTCCATGGGGAAGACCAATGGCGAATTGGAGATCAAGATCCGGCAGTACATGGAGAGCCGGATGGGAGTCAGCACAAGAGACTACGGCGCCTACTACACAGTCATCAACGACATCAACGCCAAGGTGACGTGTGATTGAATGATGACATACCTTCGTACAGGTAACACCTCAACTGCTCTTTTTCCTCTTGCAGATCTTGGACGCCACCAGGCTTAACAGTGCCACTCGCCTGAGTGTCGAAAACGCCATGCTGGCGGCCGAAGACTTCAAAGCCAGGTAAGTTCTAACGCTTCCAACAGTTCTGACCCACCTTAGGTGCTCACCTGTGAGTCTCACAAAGTGGATCTGCTGCACCGCAGATTCGACAACGAGCATGCCATGTGCATGTCAGTGGAGGCCGACGTCCGCGGACTGCGCGGAGTTATGGACCACCTGACGTTAGCAAAGTCTGACCTGGAGATGCAGATTGAAGGTCTGAAGGAGGAGCAGATCTTCCTGCAGAAGAACCACCAGGAGGTAAAGTTGTCCTGCCATCCTTCCTCAACACCCAAGCAGCAAACCTTCTCTTCATCGCCGCTCTAGGAGCTGCTGGCCTTACGTGCACAGATGAGCGGCCAGGTGAACGTGGCGGTGGATGCCCCCGCAGGTACAGACCTGTCTGCTGTCATGAACCAAATCAGGGAACACTATGAGGCCATCATTGCCAAGAACCGCCGAGAACTGGAGAGTTGGTTCCAGGCCAAGGTGGTGTGATGACATCACTTCCTGTGGACTCCATGTACACCCGCCTAACATACGTGTGTGTGTGTGTAGTCGGAGGAACTCAATAAGGAAGTGATGACACAAACTGTCAGCTTGCAGACGTCCAGGTCCCAAGTCTCAGAGGTCAAACGTTTGCTGCAGTCCCTGGAAATCGAACAGCAATCTGTGCTGAGCATGGTCAGTGCAACACACACACACACACACACACACACACACACACACACACACACACACACACACACACACACACACACACACACACACACACACACACACACACACACACACACACACACACACACACACACACACACACACACACACACGTAAACACAAAGCAACACAATTACACGGAAACAATACCAATAACACACACATAAACCAACACGATTACACAATACAAACATATAGAGCAACACAGTTACGCCGGAACAATAGAAACAACAAACACTCACATAAATCAACACAATTAGACAGGAACAATACACACATACACACACGCAAATCAACACAATTACGCAGGAACAATACACATTACACACAGACACATATAAATTAACACAATTACACAGGAACAATACCAATAACACATACATAAATCAACAAAATTACACAATACAAACATATAGAGCAACACAGTTACACAGGAATAACAGAAACAACACACTCACAAATCAACACAATTAGACAGGAACAATACACACACACACAATTATGCAGGAACAATACACATTACACACACACATAAATCAACACGATCACACAGCAACAATACAAATAGCACACAAATCAACACAATCACACAGGAACTAAACAAATAATGCGCACACACACACACACACACATAAATCAACTGAATTACCCAGGAACAATACAAAAAACACAAATCAACACACCAACAGGAACAATACACAAACACACAGAGATTGCGGTGAGAAGACAGGTGTGTGTGTCTGGCACAGAAAGCGTCGTTGAAAAGCACGCTGGAGGAGACGCAGAGCCGCTACTCTGCGATGCTGTCCAGCTTCCAGATGCAGGTGAGGGACAGAAGGCAGCTCACCTGTTTGCAGGACAGATCAGGTGTAAGTGTTTCTCTGGCCACCAGGTGTCCTCGCACGAGGAACACAACAGGCAGCTGAGGGTGGACTTGGAGCGTCACAGTCAAGAGTACCAGATGCTGCTGGACATCAAGACCCGGCTGGAGGCGGAGATCGCGGAGTACCGCCGCCTACTGGACGGCGAGAGCATCAGCAGGTTGGTCACGTGATCGCACGCACTGTTGGGTCATGGCTCGTCAGTCTCACCTGTCCTGTCCTCTGATTGGCCGACAGCACCTCATCCTCCACGACCGCCGCCGTCGCCGCCACCAGCAGCAGCAGCAGCAGCACCTCATCCTCCACGACCGCTGCCGCCACCACCAGCAGCAGCAGCACGCGTGTGGTGACGGTGGTGGAAGAGGTGGTCGACGGAGTGGTGGTGTCGTCCTCCTCCTCCACCTCCATGTCCGCCGCCATCCTGCCTAGCTGATGTCATCGTCACCTTGAAAAAGGTCTTCAACAATAAACAGTACAGTTGATTGATGGCTTGACGTGTCTTGACTTGTGTAGTTGCCATGGTAACCGCAGCACAGCCCCTTGCTCAGTTACCTGGAATCAAAATGCCAACATTAAAATGGGCGTGGCCACAAATCAGGGCGCTGGCTTGAGTCCAAAAAGTTGATGAAACATCAACAATATGCCAGCAAGTCATCTCGCATCCACAGACTTCTGCCCAAGTAATAGAGTACAAATGGTGGACACGGACTGTCAAGTCTTCAGTTGGCAGTACAAGAACTGGTTTCATTTTAATGACGTTTTTGAAAAGACGCATACAAAACCTGTCTTATTAGCATAAAAGCAGATGAAGTCATCAAAAGCGTTTCTCCCAGCGGCCAGTAGGGGGCCCTCACGTGTGGTCATCTAACAATGGCACCTGTATTACTGCAGTATTACTACATTCCATGTTTTCATCCATCCACAGGAAGTAAAAAAGGTGTTTTGTGAGGTACTTCCTGGTTGTGCTTGTGTAAGCCACTGGAAACGCTGTCATAGATCATTGCAGCTTGAGTCATTTGAGAATTGGCAACACACACACACCCAGACACGCACACACACACAGACAGACGCACACTGGCACACACGCACGCAGAGCAGAAAAGTAGGAAAGGTAAGAAAGGTTCATATACACGGTAGGTAAAAAAGCAGAATAGTAATACTTTGTGGTCGCCAGAGGTCCAAGGTGGTCTAGCTACTGTCGGCTCGCTCGCGCTTGTGGATCTGCTCGTGCGCCTTGAGGTGACCCGACTGGCTGAAAGTCTTGCCGCAACGTGCGCAGGTGTGCGGCCGCTCGCCCGTGTGCACGTGCTGGTGCGCCTTAAGGTGTCCGAGGCGCCCGAAGCTCTTGCCGCACTGCACGCAACCGAAGGGCCGCTCCCCCGAGTGGATCCTCTGGTGGGTCTTCAGCACGCCAGAGTTGCTAAAGGTCTTGCCGCACTGCAAGCAGGCGAAGGGCTTTCCGCCCGCGTGGACGTGCAGGTGGTTGCGGTATGCCGACTCCTTGCCGAAGCTCTTTCCGCAGTGCTGGCAGCAATATGGGCGTTCGCCCGTGTGGCTCAGCTGGTGTGCCTTGAGCTCCTTGGCCTGGCTGAAGGCTTTGCTGCAGGCAGCGCAAGCGAAGGGGCGCTCGCCCGTGTGCAGGCGCTGGTGGGCGCGCAGGTCGTCGGCCTTGGTGAAACCTTTGGGGCAGTGGGCGCACACGTAGGGCTTCTGGCCCGTGTGGATCAGCTGGTGGCGTTTGAGGTTGCCGGCCTGGCCGAAGCTCTTGCCGCACTGGGCGCACGTGTACGGCCGCTCGCCCGTGTGAATGCGCTGGTGCGTCTTCAGGTTGCCCAGCGTGCTGAAGTTCTTGCCACACTGCGTGCATGAGAATGGCTTCTCGCCCTGCATGTTGCGAGGCTTCCTCACCGCCTGTGTCAGGCCTTTAGTCGCCACGCCACCGCCCTCTTGGCCTTCCACGCGACCCGTCGTCTTTCCCTCCTCGGTCGATGACGCCTCGTACAAAGGCCCGCCCCCAAAGCCAGGCTCCGCCTTGGCCATCCCGTCCAGCAGCAGGGAGTCGGGCCGCAGCTTGTTGAGCTCGCTGCGGAGTTCGGCCATGTGGATGGACTCCAGGCCATTGTGCTGCAACTGGACCGAGGCCATGTTGGACTCAGGGTACTCGGAGCGCAGCGAGCCCAACTCCGCGGCGTAGTAACACTGCAGGTCTACGTGGTGGTCCGACTTGATGTACTCCAGGGTGTCGTTCACCTGCGGACACAAATAGACGCCGTTAAGGAAGGCTTGGGAAAGTGCACACCGGAGAACTCCATCATTCATAATGTTTGGTAATGCAAGTATTCTTTGTATTTGTACGGGGATCCATTCAATAAACAATTCAATTCAATGTCAGCCACTAGGTGGCGATGATGCCCCTTCTGCTGATTTCATGCTAGCATTTGTTTGAATTGTGCTGACAATAATCTTATCTGAAAGGAGTAGGAAGAAGCTTCCAAATGGCCATAATAATCGACAAAGTGATTGATTCGTGGAATAACAATACGTTGCTTAATCTTGACAACTGTGAAGCTATTCAATGGCCATCAGTTTAGAAATTCAGCTATTTTCCAGCATGTGCAAACTACCTAAGTACTCATTAATACTGTAACTGCTGCCACAGAATAAACGTATTTATTTGATTTTCTTTGAACTGCAAAAACATTCATTTTGGAACTCATGAAAACATTATGGGGGATGGCGTGGCGCAGTTGGAAGAGTGGCTGTGCCAGCAACCTTAGGGTTCCTGGTTCAATACCCAGCTTCTACCAACCAAGTCACGTCCGTTGTGTCCTTGAGCAAGACACTTCACCCTTGCTCCTGATGGGTGGTGGTTAGGGCCTTGCATGGCAGCTCCCGCCATCAGTGTGTGTGAATGTGGAAATAGTGTCAAAGCGCTTTGAGTACCTTAAAGGTAGAAAAGCGCTATACAAGTATTACCCATTTACCATTTACTAAAGGTTGATGTCATGGATGGTAGAAACATGCACAGTGCACACAAAGTTAGCGAACGGAATCTGGCCTCTATTTCCCACCTTTACAAGGCGCCAAATATGCCTGTGTGCCAACCATGTCCCCACGTACCAACACTTCATTTTGCATGCTGCTTGAAGCCCTCAGGGGCTGCCATTTTGATTACATCATTTCCTGTACACACAGGTGTGGCCATTTCGAAGAGCTTCGACGGCGAGCATCACTTCCGACGTGTTTATTTCCACAATTGTCGTACCTTGAGTCAGCCTGTTTTAGGGATGACTTTGTGTGATCAAAAACACTTTAGCTCTGTCTCACTGTATAGCTTCGGGTTGCTAGGTAACTGCCTTGAGCTTGTGTTTTAGCTAGTTAGTGTACGGGCTTAAATATCTTGGCAAGACCGAATCAAAAAGCTGTTGCTCGTATGGATAAGTTATATTTCTCTTACTAAAGTGTAAGTAAAACAAATATAACACTATATGATTTAAAAACAACATAAAGAAGGGACTTTTCTTGTCACATATATGTCAGCTAGGCTTCTTCCCAATCAGTTAGTGATGGCCAGGCTAGTCCTGATGGACCATTTCAATAGCACTATATCAATTAACAATGTTTATCTCAAGCTGACAACAAACGCATCAGATTTGGCATTAGCCTGTTAGCGTTAGCATTCAGTTACTCAAGTAATAACTACACAAACGTGCCTGTATATTTTTACAGCATGTTACAAAGTAAATCGTTATTATTTGATGTGATTTACCTTTGATCTACTTGTTCTCTTTTTCACATTTACCCACGAAAAACAAGCTCTCGGAGTCCCAGTAAGTCTGACTGAAAACGATTTCCATCCATCCATCCATCCATTTTCTACCGCTTGTCCCTTTCGGAGTTGTGGGGGGCTGGAGCCTCTTCCAGCTTCACTCGGGCGGTAAGCAGGGTACGCCCTGTACGAGGAAGGTGGGGTATAAGGCTGCAGCTAACTATTATTTTTCTATCGATTAATCTATAGATTATTTTTTCGATTAATCGGTTAATCTATAGATAATTTTTTTGGATTAATCTATAGATTATTTTTCCTTTTACCGATTATTTTTTTATTCAAAATGAAGATGAAAAAATAGGCATGGCTTTTATTTACAAAAAAAAAGAAGTATGGCCACTTAGTCAACATTGACAACAACATGACTAAATATTCTGTAACAATGTGAACATTTAAAACTTTTAACCTTTAACAAAATTAAAAGTAGGTTATTTGCTTTTTAATGTGCAAATATAAAAGTCAACATCCAGTGCAAATCTTAATATTCTGCAATAGTATAAGCATTTCAAAAGTAAAAGTATTGCTTATTTTGCTTTAAAATGTGCAAAAATAAAGATAAACATCTAATACAAAAAAGTGTAAAACGAAATATTCTGTAACAACAGTGTAAACATTTCAACAAAAGTGAAAGTATTGCTTATTTGCTAAAATGTGCAAAAATAAAGATAAACATCCAATACAAAAAAGTGCCAATCTAAATATTCTGGAGCACTGTAAACATTAAGTATTGCTTTTAAAATGTGCAAAATAAACATCCAGTCCAACACAGTACACAATAACCAATTCTACTCATTCCAGTGAGTGACTAACAGTTGTAATGAAGAAAGGTTAGCATGTCTACATGCTCTGGTTCTTTTCTTGTTTACAATATTCCCAGCAGCTGAAAATAGGCGCTCAGAAGGGGTCGATGTGGCTGGAACTGAGAGGTAATTAGCCTTCACCTCAAGCCAGGACTGCGAGTGAGCTGAGCTGCAGTTGAAGTTTCTAGAAGGTCAACGGGCTCATAGTGATGTTACTAGTAGTTGACTGGGAGGTGTTTATTATCATTTGGGGAGAGTCCGCTGCCTGATGCTCACCTGCTAAACACCTATCTGCTCCACGCTGAAGCGCTGACTACATGCGCTCTGAATACGCACTGCTGATTGGCTGGTAACGCTCTGAATACGCACTGCTGATTGGCTGATAATGCTTGGTGTGTACCAATCAGATGGTTGTGTGGGTGGGACAATGCTGCGTGCTGAGACAGAGGCAGAAGGAGCGAAGCAGCTTGTTAAGACATTAGCAGCTAAAGTTAGCTTTAGCTTAGAAACTCATTCGGTACACCCCCGTACCGAACCGAAAGCCCCGTACCGAAACGGTCCAATACAAAACACGTACCGTTACACCCCTAGCAGATACAAATGACACATACGTGTTTTTGTGTAATGATGACAACGTATGCTCACGCGGACGATTGACTAGTTCAGGGGTCGGCAACCCGCGGCTCCGGAGCCGCATGCGGCTCCTTGACCACTCTGATGCGACTCCCCCGATTTTCCCAGGAGAATTATGGATCTCAGTGTCTCTCATAGATTACTCCCAGGGAAACAATAATCCTATTTACACTCTAATTACTAAATAAAGGGCGTGCTCTAATTGCACTGCAGTAATTGTCCTCTATAGCATTTACATACAGCGCGCCAGTCCAGCCACATGTTGCATGTTGTTATTACTTGCACACACAGGAGACAGCAAAGCATACTTACTCATCAGCCACACAGCTTACACTGACGGTAGCCGTATCAAACAACTTTAACATTGTTACGTTACAAATATGCGCCACACTGTGAACCCACACCAAAAAAGAATGAAAAACACATTTCTGGAGAACATCCCACCGTAACACAACATAAACACAACACAACCATTACCCAGAATCCCATGCAGCCCTAACTCTTCCGGTCTACATTATACACCCCCGCTACCACCAAATCCCCCCACACATCAACCCCCCCCCTCTCCGTGCGTTGGTTGAGCGGAAGAGTTAGGGCTGCATGGGATTCTGGGTATTGGTACCGTCAGTGTAAGATGTGTGGCTGCTGAGGTAGTAGCCTTGCTGTCACTTACGTGAGCAAGCTGAAATTGCATTCTACGTGTGGTCGAGCAGGTACACTGTTAGGGCAGACTGTAGAGGGCGCCAAATGCAGTGTCATCACGCTCTGATATTCGGGAGTCTCCCGGGAAAAATGAGAGGGTTGGCAAGTATGACGCTATCAAGCGCCATTCATTCAACACTCGCGGGCTGCACTAACATCAAATTTCTACATTGTGTGTCGGAGACCCCTGGTTAACATAGCACAAAGCATTAAAGCTTTGTATGCGGTGTTTTTCATTTTAAAATTTTTTTGTGGCTCCCATTACTTTCTTTAATTTGTGAAACTTGCCAAAATGGCTCTTTGAGTGGTAAAGGTTGCCGACCCCTGGACTAGTTGATGGTTTTCTTTTCAAATGTTCGTTCATAGCCATTGTGCTGCTATGATAGGCCATTTACGCTCGACACAGTGTGCATACAACAACATTATTAGGCTGTGTATTGAAATACTCCCACACTTTTGACCACTTTTGGCGTGATTTTTCCCCCTCGCTCGCACCGCTCGCATCGTCTGCTTTGATTGTCTGCTTTGCGCTTCGCCATGACGGTAGCGTGACGTAAATATGCGACGCGTCGACGCACAAAAACGGCGTCGATGTAGTTACGTAACCGATGACGTCGACTACGTCGACGCGTGGTTTCAGCCTTAGTGGGGTACACCCTGGGCGAGGAAAGCAGGGGAAGGCGGGGTACACCCTGGACAAGGAAGGCGGGGTACACCCTGGACAAGTGTCCACCTCATGGCAGGACCAACACAGACAGACAACATTCACATACTAGGGACCATTTAGTGTTGACAATCAGCATGTACTCTTTAGTAAATACATTTAAAAGAGTCCGTCCACGTATTGAAATGACAAAATTAAACTGCATATAGTTTAAAGACTACGGCTGAGTAAAAACACTGCAAGATAGTTCCACTAATCAGTGTTCTTCAGCACACAGAGGCCACTTAAGTTCCTGCAAGTCCAACGTTCCTTTTGTTCTTCCTTCTCCTGTTGTCAAGTAATACACAAGAAACTAGAAACAAACTAGTTGTCCTCACATACAAGCCCAGAGACGACACGCTTCCAGAAGCAACCCCGAGTCCCCTCAACTCCGACATTAGGCTGTAAGTGTGTTACAGGCACTGTCTTTTGTCACATTGGTGAATGGACACAAGCACCTGTGTAAATATTTCAGTGTTTGCGCTCCATATTCAGTATGTACTACATAGAATGTATCCAACAACTAGGTCTTAAAAACAAGTGAGTCCAGAAAATGTATATTACTTTTAAGTGTTTTTCTAGTTCTTTATACTCATCATCTCGTCCTACAAAAGGATGCTGTTGACAAATTAAGAGTATACTAAGATGATTACCGTATTATAAGACGACTATAAGCCGCTACTTTTTTTACTGCACTTTGAACCCAGCGCCTTATAAAACGGTGCGGCTCATTTATGTATTTTTCTTCACTAACGGACATGTTTTGTATTCAACACCGACAGAGATCCTGAAAAGGTGTTATTGTTTGTGCTATGGCGTCATTTGTATGTAACAAATGTTTATATAACATGTTTGTTACGTGTGTCAGACATGTCCGAGGGTGAATGGTCACCTGGGAGATGTAGTCAAACCATGTAACATGTTTATACAACATGTTTGTTATGTGTGTCGGACATGTCCGAGGGTGAATGGTCACCTGGGAGATGTAGTCAAACCATGTAACATGTTTATACAACATGTTTGTTACGTGTGTCGGAGGGTGAATGGTCACCTGGGAGATGTAGTCAAACAATGTAACATGTTTATACAACATGTTTGTTACGTGTGTCAGACATGTCCGAGGGTGAATGGTCACCTGGGAGATGTAGTCAAACCATGTAACATGTTTATACAACATGTTTGTTACGTGTGTCGGAGGGTGAATGGTCACCTGGGAGATGTAGTCAAACAATGTAACATGTTTATACAACATGTTTGTTACGTGTGTCAGACATGTCCGAGGGTGAATGGTCACCTGGGAGATGTAGTCAAACCATGTAACATGTTTATACAACATGTTTGTTACGTGTGTCGGAGGGTGAATGGTCACCTGGGAGATGTAGTCAAACAATGTAACATGTTTATACAACATGTTTGTTACGTGTGTCCGAGGGTGAATGGTCACCTGGGAGATGTAGTCAAACCATGTAACATGTTTATATAACATGTTTGTTAAATGTGTCGGACATGTCGGAGGATGAATGGTTACCTGGGAGATGTAGTCAAACACTGAGCTGGGCTCATAGTGCGACTTGTAGTCAAGCTCCGTCACATCACCGGGGTGGAAGGAGCCCAGGTAATGGTCACCGCAGTGATGCTCCGACTTGATGTAGTCCAGCCCGCTGATCTCCATCTTGATTTGGTCCTGGCCCAGCTCGGCGGTGGACAGCGGCTGGATTTCTGACAGGTCCACTGTGCGTATGGGGTCCAAGTCGCAGTCCTCTGGCTCGCTCTTGACGCATGGCAGCATGATCAGCGGCTCTGCGATCTCCGCTGCCAGCGAGCTCAGCGTGGGAGTGGGACAGTCTGAGGAGAGGAGGCCCAGAGTTGGAACCACAGAGGTTGGGCCACAGTCCACCTGCAGGCCCGGGTCCAGGGGCGTCGGAGGGGAGTCGTCCTCAGAAGGCAGACCGAGGCTCAAACACTCCGCCTCTAAGTCTGTCATTTTGAGGGGTGAAGCGCCGTCTCCTGGCTTTACGGCTGAAGTTAGACCGCTGTATGTCCCCCCGCCAAACACCACTGAAGATACTGACTGGCCTACTCACAGAGGGGAGGAGCCAAGGCCAACAGTCTTCATCCAGACACAGGTCGTCACCACCCAGTCCGGACAAGAACCGGCCTGCAAAAACCACATGTTCAGTTAGCAATTAATCGCTGGACACAGACACATAAGTCCGTGGACACGGGACACACAAGTGCCTGGACCCAGGAGCACTTCAAGGGCGGACATCTCAATATATTACCTTTTCTTTTATGTATATATTTTTTATGTTAAATATTAATAACACTAGACTGTCCTTATCTTGCTTTTAAATGTGTATTTTAACTACTTTGCTGAACTTTAGGAAACTGTTATTGGATTTTTATCTGGGCCGCGAGATGAATTTGCAGAGTATAAAAACGAGCTTAAACTTTTGAATAAAAGAAAGTGCTGTTCCAAATGTGTCCACAAGAGGCCGCAATAGCAATTCTTTGTATCCCCTGCTGCAAGCATGACTTCAGAGGGGGCGGAGCTATGTGCCGTGTTAAGATGGCGTGTTTGGACTCTACGTACTTATGCTGCGGTAGTATACAAAATGTGGATTGTTACTTTCATGTCTTGATTGTCAAATATGTTGTTGCTAATGTAACCTGGGACATTTCTAGCAAATAAATGCTATTGATAATCAGTGTTGTACTTATAACTGGGGACACATTCTATGGTTGCACATAAATATGCTGAAATATTATGTTATTCATCAAGTGAGTCCAAACTGACAAGTGTTGTTGTAGATGATGCTACAAACGTACAGAATAAACCATGAGATGTTACTACATCAGTCGAGGGAAATGAGTCATTGACATTAACATCCTGTATTTGGATGTTCATATTATTCAATGTTGGCATTAACGCACTTTTTGTGTCTTTTTACGCATTGAAATCAGACAGGATGCGCATATCCGGAAGTCCGCGCGTCTTCGGGACACAGCTATTTTTTTTAATTTACCTACTTTGCCTTCTCCGGGTCAAAACTCGGGTTTGCCTGTTGTTTTTTTAATCGATTATGGCTTTCCACCGGTGTTTTGTTTTGTTTATATTTGCCGGTGTTGTGCTAAAATGTGATTGCCTGCCAAAAATGTATTTCCTTGGCAGGAGCGCACACCGCTGGCTAAACCTGCATTGCTTGGCTTGGTGTGTCCACAGCAGATTACTAGGTGTAAGACAAACACTTTATCTTTGTGGTTATTGCAACGCTACGTGTTTGACATTATTTAAGCTGTTATCATGTCCGGAAAATGACAGTTTGCCTTTTCTGTTGTATTAATGAGATTTAAAGGAGTGTTGTTAGTCCCATGTTGATGTGCTAAAACCTCTATCTTGTTTGGAAGAGAAATACAATTGTAACTGTTATTTCTTCCTGCACATAATATTTATAAAGTGTTTTGATGTATTCATTTATGTAACATTTTCATTCAATGTAATATTGCCTGGCAAAAAGTGATTCAACTTACAATATGTTGTTTACACATCGCATATTTACACATGCATATATTACTAGAATACCCTTATGAGTAGGGATGATACTCGAAACCGGTTTTCTCGGTTGTTCGATAAGAAAAGAACCGAGTCCTCGGACTCGAATCCCTTTTTGAGAACCGGTACCCGTTATCGAGACCACTATAGTAAAGAAAAAGAGTTGGTTCTTTATTCGAATCCCTGGGAACGAATCCCGTCCCGACCAGAAATGCTCCGTGGGACATCACAATAAATGGCGTCACGTAGCTCAGTCATTAGGCGCAGATAGCGAAAGCAGGAACAAAATGGACGGGAAAAAGCGCTCCAAGGTGTAATAAAGTTCAAAACAAAAGGTATAATCCAATGAATAACTTTACTGAGAGATTTGAGCAGGGTAAAAACACATGACCAACACTTTTACGACCAACCGGAAACATAGCAACCAGGCTAGCAACGCACCTCCTTTCCGGCAGCTGTCACAACGTTCTTAAAGCAACCGCAGCACATACATTTATGACATCTCCCTTTTTTAACTTTCGTTTTTCTTTCATTGTAAACAAAACCAAATCACACTGTATATGTGTTGTCTGTCTAATTATAAATAATGCAGACGAGGCGTGTTGGCTGAGTTCTTGACGTTTACTTTCACAGCGTGCTCATTCTTAGCTGCTGGGTGACGATATGCAACACTTTTCGGGGCTACCGCGCATGCTCGTCACTCCCGTTGCATGCTGGGTAGTGTAGTTGTTATATTCCCTAGCTCATAACATCTTTCCCCATATAAGGAAATAATGTTAACTCAAAGTGTATTTCTTTTTTTAGCTTTAACTTTTCATTTTTTTAGCATTGTATCCACATTTGCAGAGAACTTTTCTCTTCATAGAATTTTCTTTCAATAAAGAAATAAAGCGCAAAAATGTCAAAGCATCATAAACAGTTATGTCAAATAGCAGCAGAATTGCACTTTTTGGAAAGCTGTATTATTTTCAGTTTTGTGCCCAAGGGACTGATTTTATTTAAAGGGAAACTTCGGTTTTTTTCAACCTGGGCCCTGTTTTCATAATTTTTTCTGTATATGTGAGTGCTGGATAAAACATTTTTTGAGGTCGCGCCAGTATTGAGCAGGGCAGGCAGCCTCCAGCCCAGCTAACGCTCGTACACAGGGCAAATGGCTCTCGTCAAAATTCGGCCTATAAACATGCATTTTTTTCACACTGACAGGCTCAGATAGTTACAATGAGTGTCCGACAACATACTAGAAAGGAGAAATTAACGTATGTCTCTACCTTTAGCTG